>NC_133731.1:3603098-3670579 GCF_048934315.1 Petromyzon marinus | reverse complement strand
GCTTTGTACATTTGTTTACATTGGGGGGGCGGCCGCAATGAGGGGAGAGAAATGGTCTCTCCATTTTGTGTCCTGTAGGCCGTCCAGGTCCCGGGAATGCAGCGCCTTGACACAGCCACGTGTAGAGCGCTTTGTTTGGGTCGCAGCTCCTTCATGGCACGGAGCGAGGTCCCGCAGCAACTTCTCCCCGGCGAGCGTGGAGCGGAGTCCCCTAGCGGTGCTGGCGATCTCAGCTGCGGTCTTCCACTCGGGCTGGTGGGCCTGCACGAGGTGGAAGACTGTCCGCAGCCCTGCCGATGTGAGGCGTTGAGCCTCAGGGTCCTCTCTCCTCTGATCCCCTGGATAAGGCCGTTACAGAACAAGGGGCTCGTTCAGGAGCTGTGCGAGGTCGTAGGGCGCGCTCGTTCTGATCCACTCGAAGCTCCGCTACGCGTCCAAGAGGCTCCGGTGATAACCTGGCAGCCTCGTGTAGTCGACCAGGCTCTGGTCCATCAGGAAGAGCTCCTAACCGTACCCCAGGCACTCCCCTGCATTCATCAGCAGGGCGAGGGCCGGCGACTTCCAGGGTAGCTCCTCTCGGTCGTACAGCGGCCGCCTGACCACCACGAGCCTGAAACTCGTGACCCTGGCGGCGACGTCCACCAGACCCTGGCCACCCTCGCCCACCGGCAGGCGGAGAACGCCCGGCCTGAGCCGGGGCTTCCCGTGCCAGACGAAGTGCGCGAGTGAGCGGTTGACTCTGGTGAGCAGCCAAGCAGGAGGCTGGAGGGCCTTGGGTCTTGTGCCACAGCACGGATGCAGCCAGGGCGTTAGCGATTAGCACTCGGCCCCTGAATGACATCTGCGGAGCGAGGCGTTGCGCCCATGTCAGTAATTTAGCCTCCATTGTGTCGGCCAGCTCGGTCCAGTTGTTCAGAGCGACGTCACGTGGTTTCCCCAGGTGAACCCCCAGGTACTTGACTCCGTCGGCCCGCCAACTGACTCCTCCTGGGAGGGGCACAGAGCGAACGCCGCCTCGTGACCCCAAACACTCAGAGGGGGCCTCGCACTTGGCCCAGTTGACCCTGGCGGAGGAGACCCTCTCGTGCACCGCAACCGCCTGGCAGAGCGTGGAGACGTCACGCGCGTCGTTGAGCACGACGCATCACGTGGTTGTGTAAGCCTAGAGCCTGACGGCCGCGTTCTCAGGTCCCGGGACCTTGAGGCCAGACAGATTTCGTCTCAGGTGGCGTAGCAGTGGCTCATTGGACAGGGGGTAACAGCAGCCCCGAGAGGGGGCATCCCCGTCTGACCAGCCGAGCCGCTGGTTTATCTTCGTGAGGCTGGATGTGCCCCCCCGTGTACAGGAGCCTCACGTGCGAGATGAAGGCCGGCCGAAGCCGAGCGACGTTAACGAGTTTGTCCACGGTACTCGTGGCTCGCCCTGTCAAGGGACTTCTCCTGATCTAAGAAGTGGAGGCCCAAGTCCACGTTGTGCGCTTCTGCAAGGGAGATTACGTCTCTGACCGTACCGATGTTGTCGTATATGCACTGGCCAGGGATGCAATACGACTGTCCCGGCAGGATCAACTGACCCAGCACCGTCTTGTGACGGTTTGCCAGCACCTTGGAGAAGATTTTGTAGTCAGCGCACAAGAGGGACACGGGTCGCCAGTTTTAAATGAGGCGCAGGTCTCCCTTCTAGAGCAGCAGGAGACCACTGCTCTCCTGCAGCTCTGTGGGAGTTCTCCCTTCTGCAGGCTCTCCGTCAGAGAGAGGGTGAGAGAGAGAGTGAGAGAGAGAGGGAGGGTGAGAGAGAGAGGGTGTGAGTGTGAGAGAGAGAGGGTGAGAGTGTGAATGAGCGGCATGGACTCGCACACTGGACGCCTTTGTTTGACTCCCCTCCTGCCTCTGAGCCAGGTTAACGCATTCCACCTCCTCCTCCAGGAAACTGCTCAGGAGTCGACTTACACACCGCGTGTTCCCTACACACACACACCACGTGTTACACATACACACCACGTGTTCCCTACACACACACACACCACGTGTTCCCTACACACGCACACCACGTGTTACACACACACACACACCACGTGTTACACATACACACCACGTGTTTCCTACACACACACACACACCGCGTGTTCCCTACACACACCACGTGTTACACATACACACCACGTGTTACACACACACACACCACGTGTTCCCTACACACACCACGTGTTACACATACACACCACGTGTTCCCTACACACACACACCACGTGTTCCCTACACACGCACACCACGTGTTACACATACACACCACGTGTTCCCTACACACACACACACCACGTGTTCCCTACACACGCACACCGCGTGTTCCCTACACACACACACCACGTGTTACACATACACACCACGTGTTCCCTACACACACACACCACGTGTTACACATACACACCACGTGTTCCCTACACACACACCACGTGTTCCCTACACACACACACACACCACGTGTTCCCTACACACACACACCACGTGTTACACACACACCACGTGTTCCCTACACACACACCACGTGTTACACATACACACCACGTGTTCCCTACACACACACACCACGTGTTCCCTACACACACACACACACACCGCGTGTTACACACACACCGCGTGTTCCCTACACACCGCGTGTTCCCTACACACACACACCACGTGTTCCATACACACACACACACCACGTGTTACACACACACACACACCACGTGTTCCCTCCCTCTCTCTCCCTCCTTGCGTACAGCCACGCGACTTCAATCCCATCGCTCCCTCGCCCGCCTCAACCGCAATGTCTTGATAACATTCGGACTAATGTAATTAAGTAATTACGTATTTACACGTCCTCGATGTTCCATTCCTATCGTGTTGTTGTTGTAACTGGAGAAAATAAAGAGCCTCGTAGCTTATCGGATTTCCTGCTGCAGTCGCAATACAAATCCTGATGATGACTTTTTTTTTTACCGTCTCCAGGGGATGGGGGTCAGTTCAGACTCAGATCCGTGGGCAGCATAGGGCAGGGCAGGGCTGGAGAGTCCGTGGGCAGGGCCGGGTCCGTGGGCAGGGCAGGACAGGGCTGGACAGTCCGTGGGCATGGCAGGGCAGGGCTGGAGTGTCCGTGGGCAGGGCAGGGCTGGAGAGTCCGTGGGCAGGGCAGGGCTGGAGTGTCCGTGGGCAGGGCAGGACAGGGCCGGGTCCGTGGGCAGGGCAGGGCAAGGCTGGAGAGTCCGTGGGCAGGGCAGGGCAGGGCTGGAGTGTCCGTGGGCAGGGCAGGACATGGCTGGAGTGTCCGTGGGCAGGGCAGGACATGGCTGGAGTTTCCGTGGGCAGGGCAGGGCAGGGCTGGAGAGTCCGTGGGCAGGGCAGGGTCCGTGGGCAGGGCAGGGTCCGTGGGCATGGCAGGACAAGGCTGGAGTGTCCGTGGGCAGGGCAGGGTCCGTGGGCATGGCAGGACAAGGCTGGAGTGTCCGTGGGCAGGGCAGGGTCCGTGGGCATGGCAGGACAAGGCTGGAGTGTCCGTGGGCAGGGCAGGGTCCGTGGGCATGGCAGGACAAGGCTGGAGTGTCCGTGGGCATGGCAGTACAAGGCTGGGGAGTCCGTGGGCAGGGCCGGGTCCGTGGGCAGGGCAGGGCTGGAGGCTCCGACCATCTCCGATTAAACATCGGGCAGCGTGGGTTTCGAGCGAGGCCTGGCCTCACACTGCTGATGAGACACTGAATGTCGGCGCCCGCGTCAGAGTTGTTTGCTTGTGTTGAAGCAATCCCGCTGCTGCGGGGCGCTCAGAGGAAGGCGGTCACGTGTCTCGACTGTGGGCCGGTTGTTCCGCTGTGTGAACACACACACGTGTGTGTGTTAGTGTGTGTGTGTGTGTTAGTGTGTGTGTGTTAGTGTGTGTGAACACACGTGTGTGTTAGTGTGTGTGTGTCGGTGTGTGTGTGTCTCGCTGTGTGAACACACGTGTGTGTTAGTGTGTGTGTGTGTCGGTGTGTGAACACACGTGTGTGTTAGTGTGTGTTAGTGTGTGTGTGTGTGTCGGTGTGTGTGTGTTAGTGTGTGTCTCGCTGTGTGAACACAGACACGTGTGTGTTAGTGTGTGTGTGTGTCTCGCTGTGTGAACACACGTGTGTGTTAGTGTGTGTGTGTCTCGCTGTGTGAACACACGTGTGTGTGTGTGTGTCGGTGTGTGTGTGTGTCGGTGTGTGTGTGTGTCGGTGTGTGTGTGTGTTAGTGTGTGTGAACACACGTGTGTGTTTGTGTGTGTGTGTCGGTGTGTGTGTGTCTCGCTGTGTGAACACACGTGTGTGTTAGTGTGTGTGTGTCGGTGTGTGAACACACGTGTGTGTTAGTGTGTGTTAGTGTGTGTGTGTCGGTGTGTGTGTGTTAGTGTGTGTCTCGCTGTGTGAACACAGACACGTGTGTGTTAGTGTGTGTGTGTGTCTCGCTGTGTGAACACACGTGTGTGTTAGTGTGTGTGTGTCTCGCTGTGTGAACACACGTGTGTGTGTGTGTCGGTGTGTGTGTGTGTCGGTGTGTGTGTGTGTCGGTGTGTGAACACACGTGTGTGTTAGTGTGTGTGTGTCGGTGTGTGTGTGTTAGTGTGTGTGTGTCGGTGTGTGTGTGTGTCGGTGTGTGTGTGTGTCGCTGTGTGAACACACGTGTGTGTTAGTGTGTGTGTGTGTCGGTGTGTGTGTCGGTGTGTGTTTGTCTCGCTGTGTGGACACACGTGTGTGTTAGTGTGTGTGTGTCTCGCTGTGTGAACACACGTGTGTGTGTGTTAGTGTGTGTGTCTCGCTGTGTGAAGACACGTGTGTGTTAGTGTGTGTGTCTCGCTGTGTGAACACAGGCACGTGTGTGTTAGTGTGTGTGTGTCTCGCCGTGTGAACACACGTTTGTTAGTGTGTGTGTCTCGCTGTGTGAACACACGTGTGTGTTAGTGTGTGTGTGTCTCGCTGTGTGAACACCCGTGTGTGTGTCGGTGTGTGTGTGTTAGTGTGTGTGTGTCTCGCCGTGTGAACACACGTGTGTGTTAGTGTGTGTGTGTCTCGCTGTGTGAACACACGTGTGTGTGTGTCGGTGTGTGTGTGTGTTAGTGTGTGTGTGTCTCGCTGTGTGAACACACGTGTGTGTGTGTGTCGCTCTGTGTGCGTGTCTCTCGCTTGAGGCCAAGGTGCACATGGCCTGGCACAAGCGTCGTGGGGACGTCACCGCCACTTAGTGGCGAATGGCGGTTGTTGTTGTTGTTGTGCCTCTCGCTGTGTGTGTCGGTGTGTGTCTCGCTGTGTGAACTCACGTGTGTGTGTGTGTCTCACTGTGTGTGTGTCTCGCTGTGTGAACTCACGTGTGAGTGTGTCTCACTGTGTGTGTGTCGGTGTGTGTGTCTCTGTGTGTCTCTCGCTGTGTGTGTGTCTCGCTGTGCGAACTCACGTGTGTGTGTCTCTTGATGTGTGTGTGTGTCGGTGTGTGTGTGTCTCGCTGTGTGAACACACGTGTGTGTTAGTGTGTGTGTGTTAGTGTGTGTGAACACACGTGTGTGTTAGTGTGTGTGTGTGTCGGTGTGTGTGTGTTAGTGTGTGTCTCATTGTGTGAACACAGACACGTGTGTGTTAGTGTGTGTGTGTGTGTCTCGCTGTGTGAACACACGTGTGTGTTAGTGTGTGTGTGTTAGTGTGTGTGAACACACGTGTGTGTTAGTGTGTGTGTGTCGGTGTGTGTGTGTCTCGCTGTGTGAACACACGTGTGTGTTAGTGTGTGTGTGTGTCGGTGTGTGAACACACGTGTGTGTTAGTGTGTGTTAGTGTGTGTGTGTGTGTCGGTGTGTGTGTGTTAGTGTGTGTGTGTCGGTGTGTGTGTGTCTCGCTGTGTGAACACACGTGTGTGTTAGTGTGTGTGTGTGTGTCGGTGTGTGAACACACGTGTGTGTTAGTGTGTGTTAGTGTGTGTGTGTGTGTGTCGGTGTGTGTGTGTTAGTGTGTGTCTCGCTGTGTGAACACAGACACGTGTGTGTTAGTGTGTGTGTGTGTCTCGCTGTGTGAACACACGTGTGTGTTAGTGTGTGTGTGTCTCGCTGTGTGAACACACGTGTGTGTGTGTGTGTCGGTGTGTGCTGTGTCGGTGTGTGTGTGTGTGTCGGTGTGTGTGTGTGTGTCGGTGTGTGTGTGTCTCGCTGTGTGAACACACGTGTGTGTTAGTGTGTGTGTCGGTGTGTGTGTCGCTGTGTGTGTGTGTCGGTGTGTGTTTGCCTCGCTGTGTGGACACACGTGTGTGTTAGTGTGTGTGTGTCTCGCTGTGTGAACACACGTGTGTGTGTGTGTGTCGGTGTGTGTGTGTGTGTTAGTGTGTGTGTGTCGGTGTGTGTGTGTCTCGCTGTGTGAACACACGTGTGTGTGTTAGTGTGTGTGTCTCGCTGTGTGAAGACACGTGTGTGTTAGTGTGTGTGTCTCGCTGTGTGAACACAGGCACGTGTGTGTTAGTGTGTGTGTGTCTCGCCGTGTGAACACACGTTTGTTAGTGTGTGTGTCTCGCTGTGTGAAGACACGTGTGTGTTAGTGTGTGTGTGTCTCGCTGTGTGAACACCCGTGTGGGTGTCGGTGTGTGTGTGTTAGTGTGTGTGTGTCTCGCCGTGTGAACACACGTGTGTGTTAGTGTGTGTGTGTCTCGCTGTGTGAACACGTGTGTGTGTGTCGGTGTGTGTGTGTTAGTGTGTGTGTGTCTCGCTGTGTGAACACACGTGTGTGTGTGTCGCTCTGTGTGCGTGTCTCTCGCTTGAGGCCAAGGTGCACATGGCCTGGCACAAGCGTCGTGGGGACGTCACCGCCACTTAGTGGCGAATGGCGGTTGTTGTTGTTGTTGTGCCTCTCGCTGTGTGTGTCGGTGTGTGTCTCGCTGTGTGAACTCACGTGTGTGTGTGTGTCTCACTGTGTGTGTGTCTCGCTGTGTGAACTCACGTGTGAGTGTGTCTCACTGTGTGTGTGTCGGTGTGTGTGTCTCTGTGTGTCTCTCGCTGTGTGTGTGTCTCGCTGTGCGAACTCACGTGTGTGTGTCTCTTGATGTGTGTGTGTGTCGGTGTGTGTGTCTCTGTGTGTGTCTCGCTGTGTGAACTCACGTGTGTGTGTGTGTGTCTCGCTGTGTGTGTCTCGCTGTGTGAACTCACGTGTGTGTGTCTCTTGATGTGTGTGTGTCTCGCTGTGTGAACTTACGTGTGTGTGTCTCTCGCTGTGTGTGTGTCTCGCTGTGTGAACTTACGTGTGTGTGTCTCGCTGTGTGTGTGTGTGTTTCGTTGTGTGAACACACGTATGTGTGTGTCGGTGTGTGTGTGTCTCGCTGTGTGAACACACGTGTGTGTGTGTCGGTGTGTGTGTGTCTCGCTGTGTGAACACACGTGTGTGTGTGTGTCTCTCTCGATGTGTGTGTGTGTCGGTGTGTGTGTCTCTGTGTGTGTGTGTCTCGCTGTGTGAACTTACGTGTGTGTGTGTGTGTCGGTGTGTGTTTGTCTCGCTGTGTGAACTTACGTGTGTGTGTGTCGGAGTGTGTGTGTCTCGCTGTGTGAACACAGACGTGTGTGTGTCTCTCGATGTGTGTGTGTGTCGGTGTGTGTGTCTCTCTGTGTGTGTCCCGCTGTGTGAACCACGTGTGTATGTTGCTGTGTGTGTCGCTGTGTGTGTGTTACTGTGTGAACACACGTGTGTGTGTCTCGCTGTGTGTGTGGTGTGTATGTGTGTGTGGTGTGTATGTGTGTCGCTATGTGTGTGGGGTGTATGTGTGTCGCTATGTGTGTGTGGTGTGTGTGTGTCGCTATGTGTGTGTGGTGTGTGTGTGTGTGTCGCAGTGTGTGTGTGTCGCTGTGTGTGTGTCGCTGTGTGTGTGTCGCAGTGTGTGTGTGTCGCTGTGTGTGTGTGTCTCGCTGAGTGTGTCGCTGTGTGTGAGTGTGTATCGCTGTGTGTGTGTGTCTCGCTGTGTGTGTGTCTCGCTGTGTGTGTGTCTCGCTGTGTTTGTGTCTCGCTGTGAGTGTGTCTCGCTGTGTGAGTGTGTATCTCGCTGTGTGTGTATCTCGCTGTGTGTGTATCTCGCTGTGTGTGTATCTCGCTGTGTGTGTATCTCGCTGTGTGTGTGTGTCACCGTGTGTGTGTATCGCCGTGTGTGTGTATCGCCGTGTGTGTGGTGTGTGTGTGTGTGTCGCAATGTGTGTGTGTGTGACTCGCTGTGTGTGTCTCGCTGTGTGAGTGTGTATCGCTGTGTGAGTGTGTATCGCTGTGTGTGTATCTCGCCGTGTGTGTATCTCGCTGTGTGTGTGTGTCACGTGTGTGTCACCGTGTGTGTGTATCGCTGTGTGTGACCCGCTGTGTGTGTGTGTGTGTGACCCGCTGTGTGTGTGTGTGTGTCACGTGTGTGTGTGTGTCTCGCTGTGTGTGTGTCTCGCTGTGTGTGTGTATCGCTGTGTGTGTCTCGGTGTGTGTGTGTGACCCGCTGTATGTGTGTGTGACCCGCTGTATGTGTGTGTGACCCGCTGTGTGTGTGTGTGTGTCACGTGTGTGTGTGTGTGTGTGTCACGTGTGTGTGTGGGGAGCGGTCGTGCATCGGTTGGCGCTCTCCAAACCCTGACCGAGATTCCCGCTCTCGGTCCAAACACCGGTGACGATTTTCGAAATCGGCCCTGGGGCCTCCCCTAGGTCGACTCAGCCTCAAAACGAGTACCTGGCGCGGCGCGTAAACATCTCCACCGGGGAGACAAAGGCGGCCGGGCGTGGTTCCGGCAACCCACCTCCCCGGCCCTCTTGATCAGCCTTGCTGCGACTCGCGAACAGCACTTGCCCCAACAGTCCATGCGAGGCTATAGGTGGAGGGTGGGGGGGGGTGGGATCCTTTATCTTTGTGAATGTGTGAATGCTGACCCACGTGTGCCACACATGTGTCCTCGGGGAGAGTGCGTGGATGTCCACACGTTCACACATTTCCACGAGCGCGCGTGCACGCGCGTGCGCGCAAAGACAAAGGGTTTATCTCCGCCGCGTAGCCTGCAACAGACTGTCGGGGCAAGTGCTGTTAGCGGGCATCCTTCGGAGGCTACCGGCACGGTGGCACACGAGGATGCCGCGTGGTCAGCAAAACCACGCCCGGCCGCCTTTGTCTCCCTCGTGGCGATGTTCACCGCAATTTGAGGCTGGGTCGACCTAGGGGAAGGTGAAGGACCGGTTCTGAGAGAAGTGTCACAGCACACGTTTCGCACAAAGACAAAGGTTCTCCACCATCCCCCCACACCCCCCGTGTAGCCTTAGCGGACTGTAGGGGCAAGTGCTGTGAGCGAGCACCTATGAAGGCCGGAGGGGGTGGGTGGCCAGCACCACGTGATGTGCACACACCGCACCAGGTACTCATTTGAGGCCGAGTCGACCTAGGGGAGGCCCAGGACCGGTTCAGATAACCGCCGCCGGTGTTGGCCGTGAGCGGGAATCGAACTCGGGTTCGCCGGGTTCACAGCGCAGAACACTAACCACTACACTACCGCTCCCCAAACACACGCATAGCACACACACACACACGTGTAATTCACATAGCACACACGCACACGTGTAATTCACATAGCACACACACACACGTGTAATTCACATAGCACACACACACGTGTAATTCACATAGCACACACGCACACGTGTAATTCACATAGCACACACACACACGTGTAATTCACATAGCACACACACACGTGTAATTCACATAGCACACACACACACGGTGCAAGACAAAGATCCACATTATAGCACTGCACAGACTGTTACGGCAAAGTGCTGTTAGAGACCACCTATGAAGGCCGGCACACACGCGTAGCACATGTAACATACATACAAGACACACATAGCACATGTGACATACATACAGGACACACATAGCACATGTAACACACATGCAGGACACAGCACATGTGACATACATGCAGGACACACATAGCACATGTGACATACATACAGGACACACATAGCACATGTGACATACATATAGGACACACATAGCACATGTAACATACATACAGTACACACATAGCACATGTAACATACATACAAGACACACATAGCACATGTAATATACATACAGGACACACAGCACATGTAACATACATACAGGACACACATAGCACATGTAACATACATACAGGACACACATAGCAAATGTAACATACATACAGAACACACATAGCACATGTGAAATGCATACAGGACACATAGCACATGTAACATACATACAGGACACACATAGCACATGTGACATACATGCAGGACACACATAGCACATGTGACATGCATACAGGACACATAGCACATGTAACATACATACAGGACACACATAGCACATGTGACATACATGCAGGACACACATAGCACATGTAACATACATACAGGACACACATAGCACATGACATACATGCAGGACACACATAGCACATGTGACATGCATACAGGACACATAGCACATGTAACATACATACAGGACACACATAGCACATGTGACATGCATACAGGACACACATAGCACACGTGACATACATACAGGACACACATAGCACATGTAACATACATACAGGACACACATAGCAAACATACACACAGCACATGTAACATGTATACAGGACACACATAGCACATGTAACATACATACAGGACACACATAGCACACATACACACCCGTAGCACATGTAACATACATACAGGACACACATAGCACACATGCATAGCACACGTAACATACATACAGGACATGCATAGCACACACACACACACGCATAGCACACGTAACATACATACAGGACACACAGCACAGCGCACACGCACAGCGCACATGCACAGCACACACGCATAGCACACACGCATAGCACACACGCGCATAGCACACACGCATAGCACACACACGCACAGCACACACACACATAGCACAAGTAGCACACATACAGGACACACATAGGACAGAGAGGTAGAGGGTGAAGTGTTCAGGTAGAGGGTGAAGTGTTCAGGTAGAGAGTGAAGTGTTCAGGTAGAGAGTGAAGTGTTCAGGTAGAGGGTGAAGTGTTAAGGTAGAGAGTGAAGTGTTCAAGTAGAGAGTGAAGTGTTCAGGTAGAGAGTGAGGTGTTCAGGTAGAGAGTGAAGTGTTCAGGTAGAGAGTGAAGTGTTAAGGTAGAGAGTGAAGTGTTCAAGTAGAGAGTGAAGTGTTCAGGTAGAAGTGAGGCTGAAGTGTTCAGGTAGAGAGTGAAGTGTTCAAGTAGAGAGTGAAGTGTTCAGGTATAAGTGAGAGTGAAGTGTTCAAGTAGAGGGTGAAGTGTTCAGCTAGAAGTGAGAGTGAAGTGAGACTGAAGCTGAAATGTTAAGGTTCAAGCTTTACTAAAGTGTTAATGTAGAAGCATTAAGAATGAAGCGTTAAGGTACAACCAGCGAGACTGATTTCGCAAAGCAACGTAAGCCGTGAGCTGGGGTGATCGAGTTGGGGGGGGGGGTCTACTGGGCGCGCTAACCGAACCGCCACCACTCCTCGGGACAACACTACACCGCCGTCACGATCACGTTAAATCCACTGCTGGATAAAGACCTCAACGCCATTCCTCTCCCTCATCATCGCTCATGCTCCCCCGAGGGACGGACTCGAATCGTCTCCACGTTCCCATGACAGTTCATATCGTGAACTCCCCCCGCGCGCGTGTGTGTGGGGAGCGGGGGTGCTGTGGTTAGCGCGCTGTGTGTGTGAGGGGAGCGGTGGTGCTGTGGTTAGCGCACTGTGTGTGGGGAGCGGTGGTGCTGTGGTTAGCGCACTGTGTGTGTATGGGGAGCGGTGGTGCTGTGGTTAGCGCACTGTGTGTGGGGAGCGGTGGTGCTGTGGTTAGCGCACTGTGTGTGTGAGGGGAGCGGTGGTGCTGTGGTTAGCGCACTGTGTGTGTGAGGGGAGCGGTGGTGCTGTGGTTAGCGCACTGTGTGTGTGTGGGGAGCGGTGGTGCTGTGGTTAGCGCATTGTGTGTGGGGAGCGGTGGTGCTGTGGTTAGCGCACTGTGTGTGTGAGGGGAGCGGTGGTGCTGTAGTTAGCGCACTGCGTGTGTGTGTGTGGGGAACGGTGGTGTTGTGGTTAGCGAACTGTATATGTGTATGTGGGGAGCGGTGGTGTTGTGGTTAGCACACTGTGTGCGTGTGGGGAGCGGTGATGCTGTGGTTAGCACACTGCGTGTGTGAGTGTGTGGGGAGCGGTGGTGCCGTGGTTAGCGCACTGCGTGTGTGTGTGTGTGGGGAGCGATGGTGCTGTGGTTAGCGCACTGTGTGTGTGGGGAGCGGTGGTGCTGTGGTTAGCGCACTGCGTGTGTGTGTGGGGAGCGGTGGTGTTCTGATTAGCGCACTGTGTGTGTGTGTGTGTGGGGAGCGATGGTGCTGTGGTTAACGCACTGTGTGTGTGTGTGGGGAGCGGTGGTGTTCTGATTAGCGCACTGTGTGTGTGTGGGGAGCGGTGGTGCTGTGGTTAGCGCACTGCGTGTGTGTGTGGGGAGCGGTGGTGTTCTGATTAGTCCACTGTGTGTGTGGGGAGCGGTGGTACTGTGGTTAGCGCACTGTGTGAGAGTGGGGAGCGGTGGTGCTGTGATTAGCGCACTGTGTATGTGTGTGGGGAGCGGTGGTGCTGTGGTTAGCGCACTGTGTGTGTGTGGGGAGCGGTGGTGGTGTGGTTAGCGCACTGTGTGTGTGTCGGGGGCGGTGGTGCTGTGGTTAGCACACTGTGAGTGTAGGGAGCGGTGGTGGTGTGGTTAGCACAC
Source organism: Petromyzon marinus (assembly GCF_048934315.1). Classification (NCBI taxonomy): domain Eukaryota; kingdom Metazoa; phylum Chordata; class Hyperoartia; order Petromyzontiformes; family Petromyzontidae; genus Petromyzon; species Petromyzon marinus. The sequence continues at coordinate 3,657,792 of NC_133731.1, read as the reverse complement.
TGTGTGTGTGGGGAGCGGTGGTGCTGTGGTTAGCACACTGTGTGTGTGGGGAGCGGTGGTGCTGTGGTTAGCACACTGTGTGTGTGGGGAGCGGTGGTGCTGTGGTTAGCACACTGTGAGTGTGGGGAGCGGTGGGGCTGTGGTTAGCACACTGTCTATGTGTGTGGGGAGCGGTGGTGCTGTGGTTAGCACACTGTGTGTGTGGGGAGCGGTGGTGCTGTGGTTAGCACACTGTGAGTGTGGGGAGCGGTGGGGCTGTGGTTAGCACACTGTCTATGTGTGTGGGGAGCGGTGGTGCTGTGGTTAGCACACTGTGTGTGTGTGGGGAGCGGTGGTGGTGTGGTTAGCGCACTGTGTGTCTGGAGCGGTGGTGCTGTGGTTAGCACACTGTGAGTGTGGGGAGCGGTGGTGCTGTGGTTAGCACATTGTGAGTGTGGGGAGCGGTGGTGCTGTGGTTAGCACACTGTGAGTGTGGGGAGCGGTGGTGCTGTGGTTAGCACACTATGAGTGTGGGGAGCGGTGGTGCTGTGGTTAGCGCACTGTGTGTGTGTGGGGGGAGCGGTGGTGCTGTGGTTAGCGCACTGTGTGTGCGTAGGGAGCGGTGGTGCTGTGGTTAGCACACTGTGAGTGTGGGGAGCGGTGGTGCTGTGATTAGCGCACTGTGTATGTGTGTGGGGAGCGGTGGTGCTGTGGTTAGCGCACTGTGTGTGTGTGGGGAGCGGTGGTGGTGTGGTTAGCGCACTGTGTGTGTGTCGGGGGCGGTGGTGCTGTGGTTAGCACACTGTGAGTGTAGGGAGCGGTGGTGGTGTGGTTAGCACACTGTGTGTGTGGGGAGCGGTGGTGCTGTGGTTAGCACACTGTGTGTGTGGGGAGCGGTGGTGCTGTGGTTAGCACACTGTGTGTGTGGGGAGCGGTGGTGCTGTGGTTAGCACACTGTGAGTGTGGGGAGCGGTGGGGCTGTGGTTAGCACACTGTCTATGTGTGTGGGGAGCGGTGGTGCTGTGGTTAGCACACTGTGTGTGTGGGGAGCGGTGGTGCTGTGGTTAGCACACTGTGAGTGTGGGGAGCGGTGGGGCTGTGGTTAGCACACTGTCTATGTGTGTGGGGAGCGGTGGTGCTGTGGTTAGCACACTGTGTGTGTGTGGGGAGCGGTGGTGGTGTGGTTAGCGCACTGTGTGTCTGGAGCGGTGGTGCTGTGGTTAGCACACTGTGAGTGTGGGGAGCGGTGGTGCTGTGGTTAGCACATTGTGAGTGTGGGGAGCGGTGGTGCTGTGGTTAGCACACTGTGAGTGTGGGGAGCGGTGGTGCTGTGGTTAGCACACTATGAGTGTGGGGAGCGGTGGTGCTGTGGTTAGCGCACTGTGTGTGTGTGGGGGGAGCGGTGGTGCTGTGGTTAGCGCACTGTGTGTGCGTAGGGAGCGGTGGTGCTGTGGTTAGCACACTGTGAGTGTGGGGAACGGTGGTGCTGTGGTTAGCGCACTGTGTGTGTGTGCGGAGCGGTGGTGCTATGGTTAGCGCACTGTGTGTGCGTGGGGAGCGGTGGTGCAGTGGTTAGCACACTGTGAGTGTGGGGAGCGGTGGTGCTGTGGTTAGCACACTGTGAGTGTGTGGGGAGCGGTGGTGCTGTGATTAGCGCACTGTGTGTGTGTGGGAAGCGGTGGTGCTGTGGTTAGCGCACTGTGTGTGAAAGTGGGGAGCGGTGGTGCTGTGATTAGCGCACTGTGTATGTGTGTGGGGAGCGGTGGTGCTGTGGTTAGCGCACTGTGCGTGTGTGGGGAGCTGTGGTGCTCTGGTTAGCGCACTGTGTGTGCGTGGGGAGCGGTGGTGCTGTGGTTAGCACACTGTGAGTGTGTGTGTGGGGAGCGGTGGTGCTGTGGTTAGCACACTGTGTGTGTGTGGGGAGCGGTGGTTGCTGTGGTTAGCACACTGTGAGTGTGTGTGGGGAGCGGTGGTGCTGTGGTTAGCTCACTGTGTGTGTTGGGAGCAGTGGTGCTGTGGTTAGCACACTGTGTGTGTTTGTGGGGAGCGGTTGTGCTGTGGTTAGCACACTGTGTGTGTGTGGGGAGCGGTGGTGCTGTGGTTAGCTCACTGTGTGTGTTTGGGGAGCGGTGGTGCTGTGGTTAGCTCACTGGGTGTGTTTGGGGAGCAGTGGTGCTGTGGTTGGCGCACTGTGTGTGTGTGAGGAGCGGTGGTGCTGTGGTTAGCTCACTGTGTGTGTTTGGGGAGCGGTGGTGCTGTGGTTAGCTCACTGGGTGTGTTTGGGGAGCGGTGGTGCTGTGGTTGGCGCACTGTGTGTGTGTGAGGAGCGGTGGTGCTGTGGTTAGCTCACTGTGTGTATGTGGGGAGCAGTAGTGTAGCGGGTAGCACGCTGCGCGACGACCCCGGCGACCCGAGTTCGGTGACGATTATTTGAACCGGTCCCTGGCCTCCCCCTCGGTCGACTCAGCCTCAAATGAGCATCGCCACTAGGGAGACAAAGGCGGCCGGGCGTGGTACTGGCCACCCACCCCCGCGTGTGCCGTGCCGGCCTTCACAGGTGCTGCCCGCTAACAACACTTGCCCCTACAGTCTGTTCGAGGCAATACGGGGGAGCTTTGTCTTTGTTTTCGAGCACACGCGTTCTCATACCCGCCTCTATAATCTCATCGTATTTTTGTATTTTTCTATCGATATCGGCGAGAGAGACAGAGGGGGAGAGACAGGCTTCACTCACGGCGCTAAATGACGGAGCTTACAGAGCCGCACTGCAGTGCTGAGTCTATGGGCAGTGTTGGGTCTATGGTGCAGTGCTAAGTCTATGGTGCAGTGCTGAGTCTATGGGCAGTGCTGAGTCTATGGTCAGTGTTTAGTCTATGGGCAGTGCTTAGTCGATGGGCAGTGTTGAGTCTATGGTGCAGTGCTGAGTCTATGGGCAGTGCTGAGTCTATGATCAGTGTTTAGTCTATGGGCAGTGCTTAGTCGATGGGCAGTGTTGAGTCTGTGGTGCAGTGCTGAGTCTATGGGCAGTGCTGAGTCTATGGGCAGTGTTTAGTCTATGGGCAGTGCTTAGTCGATGGGCAGTGTTGAGTCTATGGTGCAGTGCTGAGCCTATGGTGCAGTGCTGAGTCTATGGTCAGTGTTGAGTCTATGGGCAGTGTTGAGTCTATGGTGCAGTGCTGAGTCGATGGGCAGTGTTGAGTCTATGGGCAGTGTTGAGTCTATGGGCAGTGTTGAGTCTATGGGGCAGTGCTGAGTCTATGGTGCAGTGCTGAGTCTATGGGCAGTGCTGAGTCTGTGATCAGTGTTGAGTCTATGGGCAGTGTTGAGTCTATGGTGCAGTGCTGAGTCTATGGTGCAGTGCTGATTCTATGGGCACTGCTGATTCTATGGGCAGTGCTTAGTCTATGGGCAGTGTTGAGTCTATGGGCAGTGCTGATTCTTTGGGCAGTGCTGAGTCTATGGTGCAGTGCTGAGTCTATGGTGCAGTGCTGAGTCTATGGTGCAGCGCTGAGTCTATGATGCAGTGCTGAGTCTATGGGCAGTGTTGAGTCTATGGTGCAGTGCTGAGTCTATGGTGCAGTGTTGAGTCTATGGTGCAGTGCTGAGTCTATGGGCCGTGCTGAGTCTATGGGCAGTGCTGAGTCTATGGGGCAGTGCTGAGTCTATGGTGCAGTGCCGAGTCTATGGTGCAGTGCCGAGTCTATGGGCAGTGCTGAGTCTACGGTGCAGTGCTGAGTCTATCGGCAGTGTTGAGTCTATGGTGCAGTGCTGAGTCTATGGGCAGTGCTGAGTCAATACGCAGTGTTGAGTCTATGGGCAGTGTTGCGTCTATGGGCAGTGCTGAGTCTATAGGCAGTGTTGAGTCTATGGGCAGTGCTGAGTCTATGGGCAGTGCTGAGTCTATGGGCAGTGTTGAGTCTATGGGCAGTGTTTAGTCTATGGGCAGTGCTGAGTCGATGGACAGTGTTGAGTCTATGGTGCAGTGCTGAATCTATGGGCAGTGCTGAGTCTATGGTGCAGTGTTGAGTCTATGGTGCAGTGCTGAGTCTATGGGCAGTGCTGAGTCTATGGGCAGTGATGAGTCTAAGGTGCAGTGCTGAGTCTATGGTACAGTGCTGAGTCTATGGTGCAGTGCTGAGTCTATGGTGCAGTGCTGAGTCTATGGGGCAGTGCTGAGTCTATGGGGCAGTGCTGAGTCTATGGTGCAGTGCTGAGTCTATGGGGCAGTGCTGAGTCTATGGTGCAGTGCTGAGTCTATGGTGCAGTGTTGAGTCTATGGTACAGTGCTGAGTCTATGGGGCAGTGCTGAGTCTATGGTGCAGTGCTGAGTCTATGGTGCAGTGCTGAGTCTATGGGGCAGTGCTGAGTCTATGGGGCAGTGCTGAGTCTATGGTGCAGTGCTGAGTCTATGGTGCAGTGCTGAGTCTATGGTGCAGTGCTGAGTCTATGGTGCAGTGCTGAGTCTATGGTGCAGTGCTGAGTCTATCGTGGGGGAACGATGGTGCTGTGGTTCGCGTGTTGAGCTACTAACGCGTCTAGCAACGAGTTTAGAGTTTCGATTCACGCTCACGGCCACCAACACCGGTGACGATTATCTGAACCGGTCCTGAGCCTCCCCTAGGTCGACTGGGCCTCAAATGAGTACCTGGTACGGTGTGTAATAAACATCGCCACTGGGGAGACAAAGGCGGCCGGGCGTGGTCCTGGCCACCCTTCCACTCGTGTGCCGTGCCGGCCTTAATAGGTGTCCTTACCCCGGTTTGCTAGGTACGGTGCGAAAGAAGTTCAACATACTTGCATAGTACTCACTCGCTAACGGCACTTGCCCCTCACAACCTGACGAGGCTATGCGGGTGATCTGTGTCTTTGTATCTACGTGCGCGTTGTGTGGCTGTGTTATTTTTATTGCTGATTATCGCTAAGCGAGCCACGTGCGAGCATTCCCCTCGCGCGGCGCGCTACGCAGGCTGGTACCCTCACCACTCACCACCTCACTCACCCCACTCACTCACCACCCCACTCACTCACCACCCCACTCACCACCCCACTCACCCCACTCACTCACCACACTCACTCACCACCCCACTCACTCACCACCCCACTCACCCCACTCACTCACCACCCCACTCACCACCCCACTCACCACTCCACTCACCCAACTCACTCACCACCCCACTCACCCTACTCACTCACCACCTCACTCACCACCCCACTCACCCCACTCACTCACCACCCCACTCACCCCACTCACTCACCACCCCACTCACTCACCACCCCACTCACCCCACTCACTCACCACCCCACTCACCCTACTCACTCACCACCCCACTCACCCCACTCACTCACCACCCCACTCACTCACCACCCCACTCACCCCACTCACTTACCACCCCACTCACCCTACTCACTCACCACCTCACTCACCCCACTCACTCACCCCACTTACTCACCACCTCACTCACCACCCCACTCACCCCACTCACTCACCACCCCACTCACCCCACTCACTCACCACCTCACTCACCCCACTCACTCACCCCACTCACCCCACTCACTCACCACCCCACTCACCCCACTCACTCACCACCTCACTCACCCTACTCACTCACCACCTCACTCACCACCCCACTCACCCTACTCACTCACCACCCCACTCACTCACCACCCCACTCACTCACCACCCCACTCACCCAACTCACTCACCACCCCACTCACCCTACTCACTCACCACCCCACTCACCCCACTCACTCACCACCCCACTCACCACCCCACTCACTCACCACCTCACTCACCCCACTCACTCACCACCCCACTCACCCAACTCACTCACCACCCCACTCACCCTACTCACTCACCACCCCACTCACCCCACTCACTCACCACCCCACTCACCACCCCACTCACTCACCACCTCACTCACCCCACTCACTCACCACCTCACTCACCCCACTCACTCACCACCCCACTCACCCCACTCACTCACCACCCCACTCACCCCACTCACTCACCACCCCACTCACCCTACTCACTCTCCACCTCACTCACCACCCCACTCACCCTACTCACTCACCACCCCACTCACTCACCACCCCACTGACCCCACTCACTCACCACCCCACTCACTCACCACCCCACTCACCCCACTCACCACCCCACTCACCCCACTCACTCACTCACTCACCACCCCACTCACCCCATTCACCCCACTCACTCACCACCCCACTCACTCACCACCCCATTCACCCCACTCACCCCACTCACTCACCACCCCACTCACCCCACTCACTCACCATCCCACTCACTCACCACCCCATTCACCCCACTCACCCCACTCACTCACCACCCCACTCACCCCACTCACCCCACTCACTCACCATCCCACTCACTCACCACCCCACTCACCCCACTCACCCCACTCACTCACCATCCCACTCACTCACCACCCCATCACCCCACTCACCACCCCACTCACCCCACTCACCCCACTCACTCACCACCCCACTCACCCCACTCACTCACCACCCCACTCACCCCACTCACCACTCCACTCACCCCACTCACCCCACTCACTCACCACCCCACTCACCCCACTCACTCACCACCCCACTCACCCCACTCACTCACCACCCCACTCACCCCACTCACTCACCACCCCACTCACCCCACTCACTCACTACCCTACTCACCTCACTCACCCCACTCACTCACCACCCCACTCACCCCACTCACTCACCACCCCACTCACCCCACTCACCACTCCACTCACCCCACTCACCCCACTCACTCACCACCCCACTCACCCCACTCACTCACCACCCCACTCACCCCACTCACTCACCACCCCACTCACCCCACTCACTCACCACCTCACTCACCCAACTCACTCACCACCTTACTCACCCCACTCACTCACCCCACTCACTCACCACCCCACTCACCCCACTCACTCACTACCCTACTCACCTCACTCACCCCACTCACTCACCACCCCACTCACCCCACTCACCCCACTCACTCACCACCCCACTCACCCCACTCACTCACCACCCCACTCACCCCACTCACTCACCACCTCACTCACCCAACTCACTCACCACCTTACTCACCCCACTCACTCACCCCACTCACTCACTCACCACCCCACTCACTCACCACCCCACTCACCCCACTCACCCCACTCACTCACCACCCCACTCACCCCACTCACTCACTACCCTACTCACCTCACTCACCCCACTCACTCACTACCCTACTCACCTCACTCACCCCACTCACTCACCACCCCACTCACCCCACTCACTCACCACCCCACTCACTCACCACCCCACTCACCCCACTCAACCCACTCACTCACTCACCACCCCACCCACTCACCACCCCACTCACCCCACTCACTCACTCACCACCCCACTCACCCCACTCACTCACCACCCCACTCACTCACCACCTCACTCACCCCACTCACCCCACTCACTCACCACCCCACTCACCACCCCACTCACTTGCTCACCACCCCACTCACTCACCACCCCACTCGCTCACCACCCCACTCACTCACTCACCATCCCACTCACTCACCACCCCACTCGCTCACCACCCCACTCGCTCAGCATCCCACTCACTCGCTCACCACCCCACTCACTCACTCACCACCACATTCACTCACTCTCCATCCCACTCACTCACCATCCCACTGGCTCACCACCCCACTCGCTCACCATCCCACTCACAATCCAGGCCAAGCAGGTCTGAGCCTGGCTTGCAATCTCATCTAAAACTGGAAAAACGAATGGTGAGTTACATTAGATATAATTACGAGTTTTATATATATACACACACGTCATAAATAATCATGGTTTGTATATACACACACCACGATGAGTTCTAAATATCATCTACAATTGAGAGTTGCGTGTATATATATCATAGAATGATGAGTTTTACGTGTATATATTTCTTTGTTTGAGTAGTCGCCATCGTTCTTGCTCCGCGGTCCTACGCACGCCAAGGCGTTTTCAGCCACGCCTCGCGCGAGGGTGAAACGCTCTATCCCCGTGCAGAAGGGCACGGGAGTCGTCGGTCGACAGCTTTGCCGTGCCACAATCCGCTGGCACGGGGACCCCCAGGGGTGATTTTCACGTCCACGCAAGCGAACGGGAGTCCGGCACGCCGAACATTCTCCTTCACGCGGCCAGCCGCCGACCCTGGTTTGCTGCCTTGCACGGAGCTGCGCGAGCGTTCCCCGTTATAACGGAGCGTGAGCGTTCCCTGTTATAACGGAGCGTGAGCGTTCCCCGTTATTACGGAGCGTGAGCGTTTCCCGTTATAACGGAGCGTGAGCGTTCCCCGTTATAACGGAGCGTGAGCGTTCCCCGTTATAACGGAGCGTGAGCGTTCCCCGTTGTAACGGAGCGTGAGCGTTACACGTTATAACGGAGCGTGAGCGTTCCCCGTTGTAACGGAGCGCGAGCGTTCCACGTTATAACGGAGCGTGAGCGTTCCCCGTTGTAACGGAGCGTGAGCGTTCCACGTTATAACGGAGCGTGAGCGTTCCCCGTTGTAACGGAGCGTGAGCGTTCCCCGTTGTAACGGAGCGTGAGCGTTCCCCGTTATAACGGAGCTGCGTGAGCGTTCCCCGTTATTACGGAGCGCGAGCGTTCCCCGTTATAACGTGGAGCGTGAGCGTTCCCCGTTATAACGGAGCTGTGTGAGCGTTCCCCGTTATTACGGAGCGTGAGCGTTCCCCGTTATAACGGAGCGTGAGCGTTCCCCGTTATAACGGAGCGTGAGCGTTCCCCGTTATTACGGAGCGTGAGCGTTCCCCGTTATAACGTGGAGCGTGAGCGTTCCCCGTTATAACGGAGCGTGAGCGTTCCCCGTTATAACGGAGCGCGAGCGTTCCACGTTATAATGGAGCGCGAGCGTTCCCCGTTATAACGGAGCGCGAGCGTTCCCCGTTATAACGGAGCGCGAGCGTTCCTCGTTATAACGGAGCGTGAGCGTTCCCCGTTATAACGTGGAGCGTGAGCGTTCCCCGTTATAACGGAGCTGCGTGAGCGTTCCCCGTTATTACGGAGCGCGAGCGTTCCCCGTTATAACGTGGAGCGTGAGCGTTCCCCGTTATAACGGAGCTGTGTGAGCGTTCCCCGTTATTACGGAGCGTGAGCGTTCCCCGTTATAACGGAGCGTGAGCGTTCCCCGTTATAACGGAGCGTGAGCGTTCCCCGTTATTACGGAGCGTGAGCGTTCCCCGTTATAACGTGGAGCGTGAGCGTTCCCCGTTATAACGGAGCGTGAGCGTTCCCCGTTATAACGGAGCGCGAGCGTTCCACGTTATAATGGAGCGCGAGCGTTCCCCGTTATAACGGAGCGCGAGCGTTCCCCGTTATAACGGAGCGCGAGCGTTCCTCGTTATAACGGAGCGTGAGCGTTCCCCGTTATAACGTGGAGCGTGAGCGTTCCCCGTTATAACGGAGCTGCGTGAGCGTTCCCCGTTATTACGGAGCGCGAGCGTTCCCCGTTATAACGTGGAGCGTGAGCGTTCCCCGTTATAACGGAGCTGTGTGAGCGTTCCCCGTTATTACGGAGCGTGAGCGTTCCCCGTTATAACGGAGCGTGAGCGTTCCCCGTTATAACGGAGCGTGAGCGTTCCCCGTTATTACGGAGCGTGAGCGTTCCCCGTTATAACGTGGAGCGTGAGCGTTCCCCGTTATAACGGAGCGTGAGCGTTCCCCGTTATAACGGAGCGCGAGCGTTCCACGTTATAATGGAGCGCGAGCGTTCCCCGTTATTACGGAGCGTGAGCGTTCCCCGTTATTACGGAGCTGCGCGAGCGTTCCACGTTATAACGGAGCATGAGCGTTCCCCGTTATAACGGAGCGTTCCCCGTTATAACGGAGCGTGAGCGTTCCCCGTTATAACGGAGCGTTCCCTGTTATAACGGAGCTGCGTGAGCGTTCCCCGTTATTACGGAGCGCGAGCGTTCCCCGTTATAACGTGGAGCGTGAGCGTTCCCCGTTATAACGTGGAGCGTGAGCGTTCCCCGTTATAACGTGGAGCGTGAGCGTTCCCCGTTATAACGGAGCTGTGTGAGCGTTCCCCGTTATTACGGAGCGTGAGCGTTCCCCGTTATAACGGAGCGTGAGCGTTCCCCGTTATAACGGAGCGTGAGCGTTCCCCGTTATTACGGAGCGTGAGCGTTCCCCGTTATAACGTGGAGCGTGAGCGTTCCCCGTTATAACGGAGCGTGAGCGTTCCCCGTTATAACGGAGCGCGAGCGTTCCACGTTATAATGGAGCGCGAGCGTTCCCCGTTATAACGGAGCGCGAGCGTTCCCCGTTATAACGGAGCGCGAGCGTTCCTCGTTATAACGGAGCGTGAGCGTTCCCCGTTATAACGTGGAGCGTGAGCGTTCCCCGTTATAACGGAGCTGCGTGAGCGTTCCCCGTTATTACGGAGCGCGAGCGTTCCCCGTTATAACGTGGAGCGTGAGCGTTCCCCGTTATAACGGAGCTGTGTGAGCGTTCCCCGTTATTACGGAGCGTGAGCGTTCCCCGTTATAACGGAGCGTGAGCGTTCCCCGTTATAACGGAGCGTGAGCGTTCCCCGTTATTACGGAGCGTGAGCGTTCCCCGTTATAACGTGGAGCGTGAGCGTTCCCCGTTATAACGGAGCGTGAGCGTTCCCCGTTATAACGGAGCGCGAGCGTTCCACGTTATAATGGAGCGCGAGCGTTCCCCGTTATTACGGAGCGTGAGCGTTCCCCGTTATTACGGAGCTGCGCGAGCGTTCCACGTTATAACGGAGCATGAGCGTTCCCCGTTATAACGGAGCGTTCTTCGTTATAACGGAGCGTGAGCGTTCCCCGTTATAACGGAGCGTTCCCTGTTATAACGGAGCGTGAGCGTTCCCCGTTATAACGTGGAGCGTTCCACGTTATAACGGAGCGCGAGCGTTCCCCGTTATAACGGAGCGTGAGCGTTCCCCGTTATAACGGAGCGTGAGCATTCCCCGTTATAACGGAGCGTGAGCGTTCCCCGTTATAACGGAGCGTGAGCGTTCCTCGTTATAACGGAGCGTGAGCGTTCCTCGTTATAACGGAGCGTGAGCGTTCCTCGTTATAACGGAGCGTGAGCGTTCCACGTTATAACGGAGCGCGAGCGTTCCCCGTTATAACGGAGCGTGAGCGTTCCTCGTTATAACGGAGCACGAGCGTTCCTCGTTATAACGGAGCGTGAGCGTTCCACGTTATAACGGAGCGTGAGCGTTCCTCGTTATAACGGAGCGTGAGCGTTCCTCGTTATAACGGAGCGTGAGCGTTCCACGTTATAACGGAGCGCGAGCGTTCCCCGTTATAACGGAGCGTGAGCGTTCCTCGTTATAACGGAGCACGAGCGTTCCTCGTTATAACGGAGCGTGAGCGTTCCACGTTATAACGGAGCGTGAGCGTTCCCCGTTATAACGGAGCGCGAGCGTTCCCCGTTATAACGGAGCGTGAGCGTTCCTCGTTATAACGGAGCACGAGCGTTCCTCGTTATAACGGAGCGTGAGCGTTCCACGTTATAACGGAGCGTGAGCGTTCCCCGTTATAACGGAGCGTGAGCGTTCCTCGTTATAACGGAGCACGAGCGTTCCTCGTTATAACGGAGCGTGAGCGTTCCCCGTTATTACGGAGCGCGAGCGTTCCTCGTTATAACGGAGCGCGAGCGTTCCCCGTTATAACGGAGCGCGAGCGTTCCCCGTTATAACGGAGCATGAGCGTTCCACGTTATACCAGGCGAGGTAGTTAACATCTCCTAGCCACCGTGATGATGATGATGAGAGAGAGACACACACAGCAAACTCCAAATACACAGCAGGAGTAAGGGTCGGGATCGAACCCACGATCTCCTGTGTACCAGGCGAGGTAGTTAACATCTCCTAGCCATCGTGATGATGAGAGAGAGACACACAGCAAACTCCAAATACACAGCTGGAGTCAGGGTCGGGATCGAACCCACGATCTCCTGTACACCAGGTGAGGTAGTTAACATCTCCTAGCCATCGTGATGATGAGAGAGAGAGACACAGCAAACTCCAAATACACAGCAGGAGTCAGGGTCAGGATCGAACCCACGACCTCCTGTACACCAGGCGAGGTAGTTAACATCGCTGTGCATGCACGGGTTCGTGACGCAGTGGGCTCACCGCCCCGGCCTCTTTCCAAAATGTAGGCCAAAGACAAAGATCCCCCGTGTAGCCTGCAACAGACTGTAGGGGTAAGTGCTGTTAGCGAGCTGCACCTATACAGCAAAGACAAAGATCCCCCGTGTAGCCTGCAACAGACTGTAGGGGCAAGTGCTGTTAGCGAGCTGCACCTATACAGCAAAGACAAAGATCCCCCGTGTAGCCTGCAACAGACTGTAGGGGCAAGTGCTGTTAGCGAGCAGCGCCTATACAGCAAAGACAAAGATCCCCCGTGTAGCCTGTAACAGACTGTCGGGGCAAGTGGTGTTAGCGTAGTAGCGCCTATGAAGGCCTGGACGGCACACGAGGGGGTGGGTGGGCCAGCACCACGCCCGGCCGCCTTTGTCTCCCCAGCGGCGATGTTTACTACACACCGCACCAGGTTACTCATTTGAGGCTGAGTCGACCTAGGGGGGAGGCCCGGTGTTGACTGTGAGCGGGAATCGAACTCGGGTCGCTGGGTTCGCAGCGCAGCGTAGCGCTAACCGCTGCACCACCGCTCCCAACTACGAAGACACACACACAAACAACAACAACAACAACCGCTGTTCGCCACTAAGTGGCGGTGACGTCACCCCGGCGCTTGTGCCAGGCTATGTGCACGTTAAGGCGGGAGCGATAGTGTAGCGGTTAGCGCTACGCTGCGCTATGAACCTGGCGACCCGGGTTCGATTCCCGCTCATGGCCAACACCAGTGACGATTATCTGAACCGGTCCCGGGCCTCCCCTAGGTCGACTCAGCCTCAAATGAGTACCAGGTGCGGTGTGTAAACATTGCCACTGGGGAGACAAAGGCGGTCGGGCGTGGTGCTGGCCACCCACCTCCTCGTGTACCGTTCCGGCCTTGATAGGTGCTCGCTAACAGCACTTGCCCCTACAGTCTGTTAAGGCTATACGGGGGATCTTTGTTAAGGCTTTAACACACACACGCACAAACACACAGACACATTCAGGGGATTGAGATCCTTCAAACTCCACCCTGCTGAAGGATTGCAGGCCCCAGTGGGTTCATTGTGCGGTCTCTGCAGGTCTCAACGCAGCTATCGGTGTCTCTATGAGTCTCTGTGTGTCTCTGTGGGTTCACTGTGCGGTCCGTAGCGTCGGTGGCACACTGCTTGTAGCCTTGTCTTTCATTTAGCTCTGTGGGTCTCTGTGGGCCTCTGTGGGTCTCTGTGGGCCTCTGTGGGTCTCTGTGGGTCTCCGTGTCTCTATGGGAGTCTTTATTGAGTCCCTGTGTGTGTCTTTGGATTTTACCGTGCGGTCAATCGCGTGGGTGGCAAAAGAAACAGCCACAGCAGTGTGTTTGAATGTACCTCGACGGGTCTCAATGGGCATCTTACGTTTCTATCGGTGTCTCTATGAGTCTTTGTGTATGTCTATGGGTCTCTATGGGTTCGCTGCGCGGTCCGTAGCGTAGGTTGCATTGCTACAATCGCACTGTCGTGGCTTTAATGCATCTCTGTGTCTATGTATCTATTTTGTATCTCTGAGTCTCGATGTATCCAGCCTCTCATCAGGTCCAGGCTCTCACTAGGTCCAGACTCTCACTAGGTCCAGCCTCTCACCAGGTCCAGCCTCTCACTAGGTCCAGACTCTCACTAGGTCCAGCCTCTCACCAGGTCCAGACTCTCACTAGGTCCAGCCTCTCACCAGGCCCAGCCTCTCACCAGGACCAGACTCTCACTAGGTCCAGCCTCTCACCAGGTCCAGCCTCTCACCAGGACCAGACTCTCACTAGGTCCAGCCCCTCACCAGGTCCTGGCTCTCACCTAGACCTGGCTCTCACCTGGACCTGGCTCTTACCTGTTCAGAGTGCCACACGAGGGACTTTGATCCCTGGCTCCGTGCCTCTGAGTTCCCGATCGTACATTGCGTCCTTTCCACGACATATATACACACGCACGCACGTGTTATAAACGGTGTTCATTATCAGATTTATTTATTTTTGTACTTATTATTCATAGCAGGCGGTTTGGCACTGATTGAAACCTCTCCTCGTCACACTCACTGCCACCTTACGCTGCTGCTCATTCTGGAACACTGTCCATAGATTCAACACCTTCCCTTAGACTCAATACTGCCCATAGACTCAACACTGCCCATATACTCAGCACTCCACAAAGACTCAGCACTGCTCAGAGACTCAGCACTGCCCAAAGACTCAGCACTGCCCACAGACTCAGCACTGCCCACAGACTCAACACTGCCCATAGACTCAACACTGCCAACAGACTCAACACTGCCCACAGACTCAGCACTGCCCATATACTCAGCACTGCCCAGCGACTCAGCACTGCCCACAGACTCAGCACTGCCCACAGACTCAGCACTGCCCACAAACCCGGCACTGCCCCTGTACATGAAGCAGCCTCCCCCTCCTTAACCTCCTTCCGTTCCTCTCTTAAATCCTCACCACATCTTCTCCATCACCCACTCGCTTCCTCTTCCCTCCCCATCGCCCCTCCACCTCTTCCCGTCCCTCCCCAACAGCCCTTTCCGTGACCCCCCCCCCCTAAGAGCTCATTGCTCAGTATCATCTAGCTCCGACCTCTGCCACCTAAATCATCATCTCATCCTGTGTCACCGCTCTGTGAGCTCTGTCATCCAGCGCCGGGTCAAGAGCCACTGATCTAAGACGATTCAAAGTACGCGGCTCCATTGACTTTCGTCATATCGGACGGAGGAGCGTTCCAGACGGCCGCAGAAGCGCATCTGAAAGCGCCTCGCGTTGCGCTGACCATCGCCTCTGTTCGATGGTTAGATATACAAATATGTAATCCATAATAGAGGTTTTTTTTGTATTCTTGGTTCTTTCGGTAAAGTCACATAGATAGAAAATGAAAATGAAAAGTAAAAAATAAAAGCAATAAACCCACGACGTTTCGGTCACAACACAAGCGGTCTTCATCAGGCGGAGAGAAAAGGAGGTTTTCTTTTGGGTTAGACCGCTTAAATATATAAATGTTGTGTCGTTAAACCCACCACCACCCGACACATCCAACTAGTAAGGGTGGTCACGTTAACAGAACGTGGCCAATTCGTCACTAGTACAGCAATAGTGTAGTGTATAGTGTAGAGTAGTGTGTAGTGTAGTGTATAGAGTAGTGTACTAATACAGCCACACCTGTTGTGTGTTGGAGTGCCAAGCCACGACACTTACAATCTGAGTAACGACGTTTCGCCAGTAATTACAACCAGCTTAATCAGGCGACAGCCACGTTTGTGGCAGGGTCTAACGACGCAACATTCATATATCCACGCGATCTGACTCCCCCCCCACCTCCTCCCAACAAAAAAAAAAACCTACATCTTCAATAAATATGTAAACATAGACGTAGATACGATGGGATATGATTCACCGTGCACCACCCCCCACTCCCGCTACTCCCCGTTAAGCTCAGCACGCTGAGGCCCGCTTCCCCGGCGGGATGGGAGGCCACCCATGGCAATGCACCGGGCGCGCTCGCGGGCTCGGCACGCGGCGTACAGCGGAGGTGGCGACGCGCACCGCGAGATTCGCGAATCCATCTGTGCGGCGTTGGGTTATTTTTTATTTCCCGGGGGTGGGGGGGGGGGGGGGTGGGGCCGGGGGTATGTTCGCCGGTGTTGCTCGCGCGCGCGAGAGCGAGCGTGTTTGACGTCCCGGCTTTTCGACGGCCACACGCGGATCGTGACCGTGAGCGGTCAGAAGTTCCTAGGAGCACGCGTGCTCGCGAGCGCACGCGCGTCCGTGACTTCGTCACGTCGAGTTTTCATCCAGCAAGTGGGTAAAACCGTGACGGTGATTGCACCGAGAGGCACACGCGGGCCAGAGGACGCACGCGGGGGTTGAGACATCGCCGCGTTGATCGTCATCCAGCTGCGGACAGACCACGGTGATGACGATTGCACCGAGGTACAGCGAGAGGAACATCGATCGCGGGTCAGAGGAAACGCGCGCGTTTGTCGCATCTTCATCATCATCAGCAGCATCATCAGCAGCATCATCATCAGCAGCATCATCAGCAGCATCATCATCAGCAGCATCATCATCAGCAGCATCCACACCGCGATGAGCGGAGCCTGAGCAGGATGCGTCGCGGCCACAAGGGGATGACGACGATGCGATGGTCGATGATGGCTGGACGATGGTCGATGGTGGCTGAACGATGGTCGATGGTCGTGACAGAGCGGCAGGCAATGGATGGAAACGCGCGACCGGGAGCAGCGTCCTGCGCGGTGTGGGAGACGAAGGTCGACCGGACCGCTTCCCCGGCGGATGGGATCGAGCGTGGCTGCCGGTGACGATCGTGATGGCGGATATTCGAGCGGAACAGTTTGTCCTGGGGGGCGTAAGAGCGCCGGAGGAAAGATGAATTCTGTAGCAGCAGCAGCAACAGCAGCAGGTGGAGTAGGAACCCAGAATGAGGAGAGCGCTTAATTCTTCATGAGCGCCATCCGAGGCAGGGGTTGCTTCGGAGAGGTGGTTGGATGTGGAGGGAGGGAGGGATGGATGGAGGGATGGGGGATGGAGGGAAGGAGGGAAGGAGGGATTGAGGGAGGGAGAGAGAGAGACAGCATGGTGGAGTCTCGTTGCCAGGATGTTCCTGCTGCACTGACACCTTCGGTGAACCGCGTGAACCGCCACGAGCCCCCCCCCCCCACCACCACCCCCCCCCCACCCCCCCCAACGTACACACACGAACACTCTCCGTGGACAGTGCTCGTGTGTGTACGCTGGACTTCTTTAGCACCGTACGTAGCCAAACCGTGCTCGTCGGCGGTGCGGGAGAGGATCGTGGAAGCGCGCCAAACTAATCGCGCAAAAAAAGGCAGTGCATGTCAGTCCAGATGACGATGAAGATTTAAATGCGCACGGCTCCCAGTGGTTTCTTGATGACGGAAGGGAGGGCCAGAGAGCTTTCCAGACGGGCCTCAGAAGCAGCGCATCCGACAGCGGCGGATGCGGTGTGACCGCCGCCGCCGCCTTTGTTCGACGGCTCGGCCAAAAGTCACAGCGTGTGCCTCCACAAGCTCCACTCTTTATTTTTTAAAAACTCTCCACTCTCTCTCCACTCTCTCTCCACTCTCTCTCTCTCTGTCTGTCTCCATCTCCGCTCTGTCTCTATGCTCTCCTCCCTATCCTCTCTGTCTCTCTCTCTCACTCTCTCCCATCTCCTCCATCTCCTCTCACGTTGTCTCTCTCCTGTCTGTCTGTCTCTCTCCACGGCTCCCTCTCTTTTTTTTACCATCAGAGAGGAAACAGGAAGATGCTCGGTGTAGTCGGCACTTTGCTTCGTTCATCATTTCGGTTTTTAAAATGTGTTTTTTAATGCTTTGCTTTATGTAACTCCCCCCCCCCTTTTTAAATGAAAGATTTAACAAAATATTCCCCCCCCTCTCTCTCTCTACCCCCTCTCTTCCTACTCCATGTCGCTCTCGCTCTCTCTCTCTCGCTCGCTCACTCTCTCTCTCTCCCCCGCTCTCTCTCTCGCTCTCTCTCTCGCTTTTTTTCTTTAACTACGACAAGTGCTGCATCTGCACGCAGCCCTTCCCGCAGTCAAACGGCCTCCGACGGGCAGCTCAGATCTGCACGCACAGAGCTCTCTACCGTCATCTGCCAGCGAGCACACGGCCTCCTCCAGATCTCTCTCTCTCTCTCCGCTGTTCTCTCCCTGAGAGCGTCACGAGCGAGACATCCACCTCTTCACGGCGCGTCCCGATAGGCGATAAACCTCGGATCGGCGGGGGGTTGGGGGGGGGGCGAGGATGGCGAACACAGCCACGCAGCGCCGGGGGGGGGGGCAACGAAGGAATCGTCCAGCAGTGGATTGAGAATGTCCGGGGGGAACACGCCTACATCTCATCTGACGATTGACGGCTCAGCGCCCGAGCGAAGCCGCTCCATCACTCGTACGGTTTCGAGTTCCTGGTTGACCCAGCCCATCATCTTCATCATCATCCTTCCGTATGGGGGGGGAGGGGGGTGAATGGGGCCGATAAAATAGCTACCACTTTGTGGGTAGTTCACACGGGCGGTGGTGGTACGAATGGGCGTGTTTGCGTCCGCGTGTTCACCACAAGTAATGCGATTAACGCAGTGACTTGGTGCCATGCGAAAAGGTTGCGTCTGTTCGGTCTTGATTTGAAGCTTTCCGTGACTGCGGGGATCCATATTTATCTTCTACCCACGTGACTTTAGCGAAAGAAACAAAGAGTTCGTCTATTTGGCGTTTGAACGTCTTAACACAACTCCTGTCTTAGTGCCAGAAAGTTTTAAAACCTGCCACCTCTTATTTTCTCATACTTTGAAACTGGCTGGAAAAAAAAGTGTCCCGTTTGTTGTAGCTGCTCACCGCGATCGATCAATGCTCTGATCGTGGCAACGTCATTGCGCTGTTCACCTTGTGGCGTTAAGGGCCGTCCATAAATGACGTCACGCACCTATGGGCGTGGGTGGTAGGGGGGGGTGTTAGACATTTGTGACGATGTGTAACGAGGAGGAGGGAGGGGGGTGTTTGAGAAATGTGACGTCACATCGAAATGCGCAACTTTAAATAAATATAGACACAACACGTTCTACTTAATTAAATAGACTTTTTTAAAATAAATGTTTTCTACCTACAACATCAGAGTGCAGCGCCACATGAAATACGCCGTGTGACGAGGTGGGGGGGGGGGGAGGTGGGGGGGGCCGCGCTTCGCTCAGACAGCAGCGGCGGTGAGCCGGGAGTCTGGGAGGTCAAACTCCAGCACGGCACGGCGAGAGGCGCCACGTGCCTCGAGCCCAGCTGGCTCGAGGCACGTGGGAGGGTAATAGAGACACCTCACCCCCCACACACACCTCACCCCCCCCCCCCCACACCGGCACGGCATGCAAGAGGGGGGGCTGACCAGAGACCGCTCCCGGCCGCCTTTGTCTCCCCAAGTGGCGATGTTTACTGCACACCGCACCAGCTGCTCGTTTTGTGGCTGAGTCGACCTAGAGGGTTGATCCCCAGCACCGGCTCGCGTAATCGCCGCCGGCCGTGAGCCCAGGGAATCGAACCCCTTGGGGGGGGGTTCGTAGCGCGGTGCGCTAACCGCTGCACCACCGCTCCCTCCACACAACAACAGACACAAAGGTAAAGAACCCCCGGATAGCCTTGCATGGTTGGAGTGGGGGGGGGGGGTGATGGGGAGCGGGGGAAGGTAATGAGACGATTGCTCTCTCTGTGTGTGTGCAATTGAGTAATTGAGTTTATTTTATTATGGTTGCCTCTAACGATGAAAACTTTTGGACCGGGCCCCCTGCCACCACCCCAATGGGCGACCCCCCTCCCCCCTCCTCCTCTCTTCGCTGGGGTGACCGTGACGATATCGCTCGACCTGTCGACCGTCACGTACGGGGAATCGAACTTAGGGCGTCCGCTCGTCGCTCGCCGCTCGCCGCTCACCGCTCGCCGCTCACCGCTCACCGCTCGCCGCTCGCCGCTCGCCGCTCGCCGCTCACCATTCAACGCTCACCATTCAACGCTCACCATTCAACGCTCACACCATTCAACGCTCACCATTCAACGCTCACCATTCAACGCTCGCCGCTCGCCACTCAACGCTCTCCAGTCAACGCTCGCCACTCACCGCTCACCGCTCGCCGCTCACCATTCAACGCTCACCATTCACCGCTCACCGCTCAACGCTCGCCACTCACCGCTCGCCGCTCGCCTCTCGACGCTGCGCTCACCGCTCGCCTCTTCGAGCTTGAAAAGGCAGAGATTCCCCCAGTCCCACCCCTCCACCCCCTTGCCTGCGATAATCGTCTGAACCAGGACGCTTGGGGCAAGCGCTGTCCGTAGCGAGCAGCACCCACGCTAGGCCGGGAGGTGTCCACGTGGGGGTCGGGTGGCCACGCCCGGCCGCCTTTGTCTCCCTCGTGGCGATGTTTACTCCACACCGCACCAGGCACTCGTTTGAGGCTGAGTCAACCTAGGGGAGGCCCGGGACCGGTTCGGATGATGCGTCACTGGTGGTGGTTGGCCGTGACACGCAAAGAGACAAAGATAAAGGTACCCTTGCAGCCTGCACAGAGAATGGCGGGCAAGTGCAGTAAACTTACACCTACTGGGGCCTTAACGATGCCGGAGCATCGCCACGAGGCCCAGGACCCGTTCAGACGATCGGCGCCGGTTGTTGGCAAGCGAGCGGGGTCATGGTCGAAGTCACGAGGGACAGGCCCGGGTTCATTCGCGCGGTGCGCTAACCGCTGCGCCACCGCTCCCCTCCCCTCCTCTCCCCTACCCCCCCTCCTCTCCCCTCCCCCACGCGCACACGCACATTCCTCAACGCACACACACACACACTGAGCTACTCCGGCAATTAAATCAGTCTCGTTCAGAACAACACCCGGGGCCGAGGGAGCGGCGGCGCAGCGGTGAGCGCGTTGAGCCTTCGCTACGAACCCGGCGACCTGAGTTCGATTCCTACCCCCCCTCCACCACCACCCCGCGCGGTCAACAGCAGTGACCCCTTATCTGAGCCAGTTCTGTGAGGCTTCCCCCCAGGTCGACTCGGCCTGTAAAGCATCGCCACTCTGGGGAGACAAAGGCGGCCGGGCGTGGCGCTTGCCATGCCGGCCTTCTTGGGTTGCCACTCGCCCACAGCGAGTTTGACCCCGGCAGCCCATTAGAGGCTACACGGGAGGGAGGGGGTGGGGGGTAGGGGATGATCATTGTCTCTGTTGGATTCTGCGCAACTCACAAGAAAATTACCAAGCAACGACATCGCGACAAAGTTGCCCCTTTGCCTGCAAACACGTGGCGCGTGAACACAGAGCCTCGCCTCTGCTGGTGAGACACCGAGTGTCAAAACCCCTGCCCCCCCCTTCCCCAGAGTTTGCCTTTTGTGAACTAAATGAAAGTAAAAAGCCACGGTGGCCGATGTGATGTGATACTGACACAGACGTCGCCCGCTTCTTCATCATCATAATTATTATTATTGTGACGACTACGATTATGATGATTCTTTCCCATCGGTTGAATCCGTTCTTGGTGATGTGGCACGGAGGGCTGAGCCAGCAAGGAGGTCGAGCCTGGGTTCAAATCCGGGATTCGGCCGTTGCCCGATGGCTTAACGGGTCTCTCTCACATAGAGACCCATAGACTCACATAGAGACCCATAGACTCGCATAGAGACCCATAGACTCGCATAGAGACCCATAGACTCGCATAGAGACCCATAGACTCGCATAGAGTACCGTAGACTCGCATAGAGACCCGTAGACTCACATAGAGACCCATAGACTCACTTAGAGACTCGGGGACTTACACAGAGACCCGTAGACTCACATAGAGACCCATAGACTCGCATAGAGACCCATAGACTCGCATAGAGACCCATAGACTCGCATAGAGACCCATAGACTCACATAGAGACTCGGGGTCTTACACAGAGACCCGTAGACTCGCATAGAGACCCATATACTCACATAGAGACCCGTAGACTCGCATAGAGACCCATATACTCACATAGAGACTCACATAAGGACTCAAATACTCACATAGAGACTCACATAGAGACTCACAGACTCACATTATATTTCTACATACGTGACTTTACCGAATAAACCAATGAGTGATTTTATGCGGTCACGAAAGCTTTAATTCTTTATTAATACTTTATCACATAGAGACTCTCAGTTCAGTTAATTTATTTTGGTATCGCCTTGTGAGCCATTCGGCTCTTGAATCGGGTGCAACTACAACAAACAAAAAAACACGAACAAGAAAAACATCTTAAAGTGACTATGTGACTGCAAACAGAACATCCATGAAAAAAACAGCAAAATATTCCTGAAAAAGCACCGTACACCAACGCTGTGTGCAAACAATCCCAGTGGGATGCAAATCAAACAACAACAACAACCACAAGAAAACTTAGATTAAGGCCATCAGTCAAACTCCGTACTACAACAAAACAAACATGTCCAAACCAAAAAACTTTTCGAAACCAAAAAATAAAGCCATAATTGCAACGTAACAGTGATCATCGGGACTGTGACCGAATTTTTGCAATAAACTACATAAAGAACATGCAACACCAAATCCTAGAGCCATAGCTGGCTGCATGAGTTACTCCACAACAACAGAAGCATCGGTCGGAGTATCAAATTTTTCAATGCACCTTTAAAATCAGCAGGCTAAATCAAAATACAGATAATACTTTGCAGCGTCATCCGGAGCGAAACATTTTATTTTATTTTACGCCAATGAATAGCAGTGGCAGCTAGGGGTGGGTGTACAGCTCCTCTAGAGCAATTTTGAGAGGAGATCTCATTGGTAGCGATTCAAGTTGCAGTTTATTGGCAATAGCATTCCAGACCCTGGGGGCATCAATAGCAAAGGCCGCACATAGAGATCCATAGGCTGACATTGAGACTCATAGACTCACGTGGATACACAGAGACCCATCGACTCCTAACAACAGTGGTTCGTTAGCCTTTTCCTGCAGCCTGGCCACCCCCATTGGTTCTAAATCGTTATAAAATTGCAATGTTAATAACTACAGAGAGGGGGGGTGGGGTTGATGATACAGAGTAAGTAAGTTGTGTACTTAAGTTGTCCCGTGGCCTAGTTTGTGTTGACGCTGATTTACCTTCTCAAGACAAATCTCGCCATGTCTCGCACCCCCAGGTTAAGAACAACTGGTGTAGTGTGTAGTGTAGTGTATAGTCTAGTGTAGTGTATAGTGTAGTATATAGGGTAGTGTTTAGTGTATAGTGTCGTGTATAGCGTAGTGTATAGTCTAGTGTGTAGTGTATAGTGTAGTGTGTAGTGTATAGTAGTGTAGTGTATAGTCTAGTGTGTAGTGTACAGTGTAGTGTATAGTGTAGTGTATAGTGGTAATCTATAGTGGTAGTGTATAGTGGTAGTGTATAGTGTAGTGTATAGTGTAGTGTATAGTGTATTGTATAGTGTATAGCAGTGTAGTATATAGTGTAGGATATAGTGTAGTATATAGTGTAGTGTATAGTGTATTGTAGTGTATAGTGTAGTGTATAGTGTAGTGTACAGTGTAGTGTGTAGTGTATATTGTAGTGTATAGTGTAGTGTATAGTGTAGTATAAAGTGTAGTTCAGTGTATTTATTAACCTCTACTGCAGCCTTGCACCTCAATCGTGTAAACACGCACAGCGTCAATAACGACATTAGAGGGTGTTGATGGAACAAAGTAAGTTGTGTACTTACCTTTACCCCGTGACCACAATTCGATGATTTACCATCCACGGAAAAGTCTGACCACGTGTCGCGCTCCTTACATAGAGACACAGAGCCCTCGGCGCCTGCCTTTGAAGTTTCGAGTTCACCGGACGCCCTTGGCGAGTGGCGTCTCTCTCCGAGTAGGTTCCTGCCTGAGCCCTCTCCATCCCAGGTCGACCGAGGTCGTGAATGAGTGCACAGGTCAGGATGGGAACTGCGCGGGGAGACAAAGGCGGTCGGGCGTGGTTGGTGCTGGTCACACACCCCACACCCCCCCCCCCTCTCCACCCCCCCCCCCAACTCGTGTGCCGTTATGGCCCTAGTAGGTGCAAGTATACTGCACTTGCCCGCCATTCTCTGTGCAGGCTGCACGGGTACCTTTATCTTTGTCTCTTTGTGTGTCAAGGCCAACACCACCAGTGACGCATTATCTGAACCGTTTCCGGGCCTCCCCTTGGTCGACTCGGCCTCAAACGAGTACCTGGTGCTGTGTGTGTGTGTAGTAAACATCGTCACTCGGGGAGACAAAGGCGGTCGGGCGTGGTGCTGGCCACCCACCCCCTCGTGTGCCGTTCCGGCCTTCGTAGGTGCTGCTCGCTACGGACAGCACTTGCCCCAACAGTCTGTTACAGGCTACACGGGGGATCTTTGTCTTTGCTGTATAGCTCCTGCTCGCTAACAGCACTTGCCCCCTACAGTCTGTTACAGGCTACACGGGGGATCTTTGTCTTTGTGTGGGCAGCGGCGGTGTAGCGGCGCTGCGCTTACGAATCCGGCCGCCCGAGTTTTGGATTCCTGCTCACAGGTCACGGGTGCAGTAAACATCGCCACTGGGGGAGACAAAGGCGGCCGGGAGCGGTCTCTGGTCAGCCCGCTCTTGCGTAGCGTGCCGGGCGAGTCTGTCTGCGTGCGCGTGTTTATGGGTTTGTGTGAGAGGGGGGGTTGTTGTTGTTACGTTGTGTGTGTGTGTGTTTATATATCGTCCCTAATAGGTGTTCGTGAACAGCACTTGCCCCTCGAACAGCTCATAACGGCTGTGGAGTTGACGGGGAGGGGAGGGAGGGAGGGGAGGGAGGGAGGAAGGGATGGAGGGAGGGGTGAGAGGGAGGGGAGGGAGGGAGGGAGGGGAGGGAGGGAGAGAGGGAGGGGAGGGAGGGATGGAGCGAGGGAGGGAGGGAGGGATGGAGGGAGGGATGGAGGGAGGGAGGGATGGAGCGAGGGATGGAGCGAGGGAGGGAGGGAGGGAGGGATGGAGGGAGGGAGGGATGGAGAGAGGGATGGAGGGATGGAGAGAGGGTGGGATGGATGGAGGGAGGGATGGAGGGAGGGATGGAGGGAGGGATGGAGGGATAGAGGGAGGGATAGAGGGAGGGATGGAGGGAGGGATGGAGAGAGGGAGGGAGGGATGGAGAGGGAGGGATGGAGAGAGGGTGGGAGGGAGGGGAGGGTGAGAGGGAGGTAGGGATGGAGGGAGGGAGGAAAATTGGAGCGGGGGGGTGGGGGTCGTGGTGGGGTGGGGGTGCAGAGACCCTGAATGGTCGGAAGTTAAACGTGGAGTCTGAATTACACGCCATGGATTCCGGATCGCGGTGCGAGGGATTCGTGGAACCCCGCGGGGTTCCAGGATTCGCGTTGAGGCCGCACTGATTCTTCACGGGAGTACCGAAGGGGAGATCGAGCATGGCCACGGTGACCCTGGGGTTGTCCACCCTCGGACGCGTGGCTTGCGGGGAGTTGTGAATCGCACCCCCCCCCCCCCCTCCAATAACGTCGTACCGATGCGGACAGCTCTCGCCCCGTGAGAATGACTGTGTGTGTGTGAGTGGCTGTGTGTGTGTCTGTGTGTGTCTGTGTGTGTGTGTGGCTGTGTGTGAGTGGCTGAGTGTGAGTGGCTGTGTGTGTGAGTGGCTGTGTGTGTGTCTGTGTGGCTGTGTGTGTGTGTGTGGCTGTGTATGTGTGTGTGGCTGTGTGTGTGTGTCTGTGTGTGTGTGGCTGTGTGTGTGGCTGTGTTTGTGTGTGTGGCTGTGTTTGTGTGTGTGGCTGTGTTTGTGTGTCTGTGTGTGTGTGTGGCTTTGTGTGTGGCTGTGTGTGTGTGTCTGTGTGTGTGAGAGTGTCTGTGTGTGTCGCTGTGTGTGTGAGTGGCTGTGTGTGTGTGTGTCTGTGTGTGTGTGAGTCTCTGTGGCTGTGTGTGTGTGGATGTGTGGCTGTGTGTGTGTGTATGTGTGTCTGTGTGTTTGTGTCTGTGTGTTTGCGTCTGTGTGTTTGGCTGTGTGTGTAGCTGTTTGTGTGGTTGTGTGTGTAAGTGTCTGTGTGTGTGGCTGTGTGTGTGAGTATCTGTGTGTGTGTGGCTGTGTTTGTGTGTCTGTGTGTGAAAGTGTCTGTGTTTGTGTGTGAGTATCTGTGTGTATGAGTGTGTGTGTTTGTGTGTGTGTGAGTATGTGTTTGTGTAGTGTAGCGGGTAGCGCGCTGCGCTCCGAACCCGGCGACCCGAGTTATATTCCTGCTCACGGCCAACATCAGTGACGATTTTCTGAACCTGTCCTGGGCCTCCCCTAGGTCAGCTCAGCCTCAAATTAGTACCTGGTGCGGTGTGTAAATATCGCCACTCGGGGAGACAAAGGCGGTCGGGCGTGGTGCTGGCCACCCACCCCTTCGTGTGCCTTGTCGGTCTTCATAGGTGCTGCTCGCTAACAGCACTTGCCCCTACAGTCTGTTACAGGCTATATGGGGGATCTTTGTCTTTGTATCTCTGTGTGGTGAGCGGTGGTGCAGCGGTTAGCGCGCTATACGCCGACCGTCGAAGCCGACGATTATCTGAACCGGTCCGGTGAGGATTCCCCCTGGGTCGACCCGACCTCAAGTGAGTGCCTGGTGGCGGCGTGCAAATAATCGCCACTTTCGGGGGAGACAAAGGCGGCCGGGCGGTCGACGTCGGCCACACACACCACCTGTATCGGAGCCTTTGCAAGGTGCATCTGTGACGAGCAGCACTTGCCCCGAGGATTTTAAAAGGCTGTACGGGGGATCTTTGTCCATTGTGTGTACCACCACCACCCCCCTACTCCCGAGTTTTTTTAAAAAAAAATTTAGCTGAGCAGAGGTCCAAAGGTGGAAAACGCCAAGCGGTCAGCAACAAGCGGCACCGCGATGGGCGTTGTGACGAACGGGAGCGTGATGCGTGTCACCAGCTGAGCGGCTTGGTTTGTCGTCATTGTTGTTGTTAGAGCTTTGGGGGGCGGGTGGGGGGAGACGATGATGATGGTGAAAATGGTGGTGGTGGTGCTGGTGGTGGTGATAGTGGTGGCGGTGGTGATGATGGTGATGATGGTGGTGGTAATGATGATGGTGGTGGTGATGGTGGTGGTGATGATGGTGGTGGTGATGATGGTGATGATGGTGGTGGTGGCGGTGATAGTGGTGGTAATGGTGGTGGTGGTGGTGATGATGGTGATGATGGTGATGATGGTGGTGGTCATGATGATGGTGGTGGTGGTGATAGTGGTGGTGGTGATGATGGTGATGATGGTGGTGGTGATGATGGTGATGATGGTGGTGGTAATGATGATGGTGGTGGTGGTGATAGTGGTGGTGGTGATGATGGTGGTGGTAATGATGATGGTGGTGGTGGTGGTGATGATGGTGGTGATGGTGATGATGGTGGTAGATTGTGATCGTGAGTTGTGGACCATGGGGCGTGGATCTTAGATTTTTGATCGCGGGATATGGATCATGGATCGTGAATCACGGAGCATGGATCGTGGATTGTGGATTGTGGATTGTGGATCTTGAATTGGTAGATCGTGAAGTGTGCGTCATGGAATGTGGATCAAGGATCTTTAATTGTTAGATCGTGTATTGTGGATCATGGATTGTGGATTGATAGATGGTGGATTGGTAGATCCTGGATTGTGGATCATGGATTGCGGATTGGTAGATCATAGATTGTGGATCATAGATTGTGGATCATGGGCTCTGGATCATGGATAGTGGATCACGGATAGCGGATCGTGGATCATGGATCGTGGAGTGATGGGGACGCGGTGGGCGTGGATCGGATGTTCCTTGCCCCGTGTTTAAGAATGGAGATCAGCGGTGGGGGGTGGGGTTGGAGGTTGGGGGCGGGGCTGTGGGTTTTGGGGGGATCGTGACCCCAAGTGAACCCTGAATCGGTCACGGCGTGCGTGTGAACGGGGCATCTGGACATAAGCTTACACACACACACACACGCACGCACGCGTGTGTGTGCGTGTGTGCGTGCGTGTGCAGAGGCAACGATGTTTACACACCGTACCGGGTACTCATTTGAGGCTGAGTCGACCTAGGGGTGGCACAGGACCTGTTCGCATAGTCGGCGACGATATGGGCTCAAGCCGGATCGCCAGGCTCGTGGCGCGGTGCGCTAACCACTGCGCCACCGCTCCCCACGAACGCGCAGCAACCACGGCACTAAGTGGCGGTGGCGTCGTCACAAACGGCGCCTGTGCCAAGCTAGGTGCACCTTGAGGCCACGTGCAGTGCGTTGGAGGCTTGCTGGCAGGAGGTCACGTGACGGGCTCGGCAGGTGCCATGGCTTCACCGACTGAGATGACTGGCAGATGCTCAAACCGTGCCCCTTACTGTGCCAACTTGCTGTGTTTTAGCCGCCCGGCGCTCCGCTCGTTGTTGTGAGCGTCGCTCCCTCCGCCCTCCGCCCTCCGTTGTTGTTGGAGGGCGACTGCCTCCACCTGCCCAACAGCAACAGCGGCAGCGTCCTTCACGATCCTCCTCTTCCACAGAGGCCGATCTTGACACCGCTGGTACCGGTCATCGGCAAGTCCGCTCAGCTCCACGTCCTCCTGTGCCCACATCACTCCATCTCTTCTCTAGCCCGTGCCGCGCCCGTTTAGCCCCCTCTATCCGTCCAAACATAATCTGCTTGGGCATGCGGTGGCTGGGCATGCGGGCTGCATTGGGCCAGCCACAACGCAGCCTCGCCTATCGAAGGAGCTCACTGATGGGGACTGCGTCCAGATCTTTCACGGAACAAGCGTCCAGATCTTTCACGGAACAAGCGAGCTCAACACACATTGCAGGCCCGGGGCTAAACTCAGGATGGATCGAACGTATCAAACCGGGGTAGATGTTTCTTGAAAGGACTTCGCGGTGGTCTGCGGGCGTAGCGAGAGAAGGGGATTTTCGCGTGGAGCGACAGACTCCAGGTGTTCTTCTTTGGTTCTTTCGGTAAAGTCACGTAGAATGAGAATAAAATAATAAATTGATAAAATAAAATAACACAATAATATCATTGTGTTATTTTTTATCAATTTATTATTTTATTCTCATTCTACGTGACTTTACCGAAAGAACCAAAGAAGATGAATCATTGCAGTCACGAAAGCTTTAATCGAGACTCCAAGGTGGCTTGCCACGGAACGTCACAGCAGCCGACGACAAGATAATGCCGCTCGACCGATTCGGAGCGAGACCTCCGCTGCCAAATTGGAATCCCCGGCAATGCGCAAAACTAATGGCCAGGTAGGGGAATCCTTCTCCACGTTCCGCACAACTACGAACATCTTTATTTAGACTTGGAAGAATCTTCATCGCTCGTGGAGGGAGTTGGGAGGTGTTTCGATACCCAGGTAACCGCTCCGTGTCCTGTGGCCGTGTCGGTGAGTTGAACTCCACGTCTCCGGACGCGAACATCTCAATCGCTGCAAGGCGTGGGTGGTGGTGGGGGGGGGGAGGGGTGACCGAGAGACGATCACGGAGCCGCCCTTCCTCTCTCAGCTGTGCAAAGAGGAGAGAGAGAGAAGGGGGAGGGGGGGTAGGAGAGACACAAACGTCCCGGTTCTGTTCCGCTGCGGATATTGGCAGTAATCAGGTGCAGCGCGTCGAATTGAATTTAGGCGCACATGGCCATCACGTGGCACGGCACCGGCCTGGCGCGCGGGTAACCGGGGAGGAGACGACGGCTTATTAGATAACTCGGGGGGGGGGGGAGACGGGGGGTGAAAGACAGGGAGGGGGAGGGAGAGACGGGGGGGGGAGAGACGAGGGGGCGAGACGGGGGGGTGAGACGGGGGGGTGAAAGACAGGGAGGGGGGGGAGAGACGGGGGGGAGGAGAGACGGGGGGGGCGAGAGACGGGGGGGGGGGCGAGAGACGGGGGGGTGAGAGACGGGGGGGGCGAGAGACTGGGGGGGGGGTGAGAGACAAGGGGGGGTGAGGGACAAGGGGGGGTGAGGGACGGCGGGGTGGGTGGGTGAGAGACGGGGGGGTGAGAGACGGGGGGGGGAGACGGGGGGGCGAGAGACGGGGGGCGAGAGACGGGGGGGCGAGAGACGGGGGGGGCGAGAGACGGGGGGGCGAGAGACGGGGGGGGGGGCGAGAGACGGGGGGCGAGAGACGGGGGGGCGAGAGACGGGGGGGGCGAGAGACTGGGGGGGGCGAGAGACAAGGGGGGGTGAGGGACAAGGGGGGTGAGGGACAAGGGGGGGTGAGGGACAAGGGGGTGGGTGGGTGAGAGACGGGGGGGGTGAGAGACGGGGGGATGGGTGAGAGACGGGGGTGGTGAGAGACAAGGGGGGGGGTGAAGGATGGCGGGGGGGGGTGGGTGAGAGACGGGGCGGTGAGAGACGGGGGGGGGGGGGAGGTGAGAGACGGGGCGGTGAGAGACGGGGGGGGGGGGAGGTGAGAGACGGGGGGTGGGGTGAGAGACTGGGGGGGGGGGTGAGAGACAAGGGGGGGTGAGAGACGGGGGTGGTGAGAGACAGGGGGGGGGGTGAGAGACGGGGGGTGTGGGGGTGAGAGACGGGGGGAGGGTGAGAGACTGGGGGGGGGGGGTTAGGGACGGCGGGGGGTGAGAGACGGGGGGGTTAGAGACGGGGGGAGGGTGAGAGACGGGGGTGGGTGAGAGACGGGGGGGGTGGGTGAGAGACGGGGGGGGTGAGAGACAGGAAGGGTGAGAGACGGGGGGGTTGAGAGACGGGGGGGTGAGAGACGGGGGGGTGAGAGACGGGGCGGGTGAGAGACGGGGGGGTGAGAGACGGGGGGGTGAGAGACGGGGGGGGTGAGAGACGGGGGGGTGAGAGACGGGGGGGTTGAGAGACGGGGGGGTGAGAGACGGGGGGTGAGAGACGGGGGGGGGTGAGAGACGGGGGGGGTGAGAGACAAGGGGGGGTGAGAGACGGGGGGAGAGACGGGGGGGTGAGAGACGGGGGGGTGAGAGACGGGGGAGAGACGGGGGGGAGAGACAGGGGGGGGTGACAGACAAGGGGGGGTGAGAGACAGGGAGGGGGGGGTGAGAGACAGGGAGGGGGGGTGAGAGACGGGGGGGGGAGTGAGAGACGGGGGGGGGTGAGAGATGGGGGGGAGAGACGGGGGTGGAGGGTGGAGGAGACGTGGGGGGGGGGGTGAGAGACGGGGGGGGCTGGGGGGTGAGAGAGAGACTGGTACAGTGCGAGTGCTAAGTTGCTGGTCGCAGTCGTGAGCCGTGATCTCTCCGTTGCTGGATGAACACCTTGCCACGACACCGCGCCTCTACGATGTCGCGATGCATCTCGTGGCTGGGGTCACGTAGCCCCCCCCCCCCCCCCCGATAGATGGGGGGGGGGGGAGGTTATCGGGAGGGGGTGGGGGGCTAAATGGGCACGGCACGGGACTAGAGAAGCGATGGAGCTGCTGATGCGGGTTCAGGAGGACGTGGAGCTGAGTGGACTTGGAGGAGGAGGCTCGTGAAGGACGCCGCTGAGCAGTTGGAGGCAGTCGCCCACCCAGCAACGGCGGAGGGAGCGACGCTCACAACAACGAGCGGAGCGCCGGGCGGATAAAACACAGCGCGTCGGCAACAGTAGGGGGCACACAGGAGGAGGCGCATCTGCCAAGTCAGCCCGTCGATCCGTGGCACCTGCCAACTGTGTCCCGCGACCTCGTGCCCGGCGAGACCGTCGGCACGTCACGCGGTCCTCAAAAGTGCACCTAGCCTGGCACGAGCTCGCCGTGGCCACGTCAGCCTCTCGCTTGGACGGCGAATCGCGGTTTCTGTCGTTGCGGCTAAACTGATTGAGTGAGATGTCGGCGAGTGTGAGATGATGATGAGTGAGTGAGCGAGCGGGTGAGTGAGTGAGTGAGCGAGTGAGTGAGTGAGCGAGCGAGCGAGTGAGTGAGCGCGTGAGTGAGTGAGTGAGCGCGTGAGTGAGCGAGCGCGTGAGTGAGTGAGCGAGCGAGCGAGTGGATGAGCGGGCGAGCGAGTGAGCGAGCGAGTGAGCGTGTAAGTGATCGCGTGAGTGAGTGAGCGAGCGAGTGAGCGCGCGAGTGGGTGAGCGAGTGAGCGGGCGGGCGGCGAGCGAGTGAACGAGCGGGCGAGCGAGCGAGCGGGCGAGCGAGCGGGCGGGCGGGCGAGCGCGTGAGCGGGTGAGCGAGCGGGTGAGAGAGCGAGTTGGTCGCCGAGTGTGAGATGATGATGATGAGCCAGCGAGTTCAACTCCGATGTGACGTGACCAAGTGAGAATAACTCAAAGAGGAGCTCGAGGGCTCGCGAGTGAGCGAGTTCGCGATCATTAGCGCAGCGCTCTGCCCTGCCAATCTCGCTGCTGGCTGATCGCATCCCCGACTCGCGCACACCGTCCGCATCTGGGCTTGGGGGAGACAAAGGCGACTGGGGAGACAAAGGCGGTCCCGGCCACACCATGTCCCACGTGGCGGCGGCCGAATCCGGCCTTGGTAAGGTGGTGGTGGTGGTGGCTAACAGCACTTGCCCCGGCGGTCCACGTGGGCTACACGGGGGAGCTTTGTCTGTGCTGCTGCTGCTGTTGCTGCTGTGCGGTGCGCAGCCCTTTTTAGGAGAAAACACGGAGAGTGGAGAGTGACCAGTGGGGAGTGGAGAGTGACCAGTGGGGAGTGGAGAGTGGGGAGTGGAGAGTGACCAGTGGGGAGTGGAGAGTGGAGAGTGGAGAGTGACCAGTGGGGAGTGGAGAGTGGAGAGTGACCAGTGGGGAGTGGAGAGTGACCGGTGGGGAGTGGAGAGTGGAGAGTGACCAGTGGGGAGTGGAGAGTGGAGAGTGACCAGTGGGGAGTGGAGAGTGGAGAGTGACCAGTGGGGAGTGGAGAGTGGAGAGTGACCGGTGGGGAGTGGAGAGTGACCAGTGGGGAGTGGGGAGTGACCAGTGGGGAGTGGAGGGTGGAGAGTGACCAGTGGGGAGTGGAGAGTGGAGAGTGACCAGTGGAGAGTGGAGAGTGACCAGTGGGGAGTGGAGGGTGGAGAGTGACCAGTGGGGAGTGGAGAGTGGAGAGTGGAGAGTGACCAGTGGAGAGTGTAGAGTGACCAGTGGGGAGTGACCAGTGGGGAGTGGAGGGTGGAGAGTGACCAGTGGGGAGTGGAGAGTGACCAGTGGGGAGTGGAGAGTGGAGAGTGACCGGTGGGGAGTGGAGAGTGACCAGTGGGGAGTGGAGAGTGGAGAGTGGAGAGTGACCAGTGGGGAGTGGGGAGTGACCAGTGGGGAGTGGAGGGTGGAGAGTGACCAGTGGGGAGTGGAGAGTGACCAGTGGGGAGTGGAGAGTGGAGAGTGACCAGTGGAGAGTGGAGAGTGGAGAGTGACCAGTGGGGAGTGGGGAGTGACCAGTGGGGAGTGGAGGGTGGAGAGTGACCAGTGGGGAGTGGAGAGTGACCAGAGGGGAGAGGAGAGTGGAGAGTGGAGAGTGACCAGTGGGGAGTGGAGAGTGGAGAGTGGAGAGTGACGAGTGGGGAGTGGAGAGTGGAGAGTGGAGAGTGACCAGTGGGGAGTGGAGAGTGGAGAGTGACCAGTGGGGAGTGGAGAGTGGAGAGTGACCAGTGGGGAGTGGAGAGTGACCGGTGGGGAGTGGAGAGTGGAGAGTGACCGGTGGGGAGTGGAGAGTGGAGAGTGGAGAGTGACCGGTGGGGAGTGGAGAGTGGAGAGTGACCAGTGGGGAGTGGAGAGTGACCGGTGGGGAGTGGAGAGTGACCAGAGGGGAGTGGAGAGTGGAGAGTGACCGGTGGGGAGTGGAGAGTGACCAGTGGGGAGTGGGGAGTGACCAGTGGGGAGTGGAGGGTGGAGAGTGACCAGTGGGGAGTGGAGAGTGGAGAGTGGAGAGTGACCAGTGGAGAGTGGAGAGTGACCAGTGGGGAGTGGAGGGTGGAGAGTGACCAGTGGGGAGTGGAGAGTGGAGAGTGACCAGTGGAGAGTGGAGAGTGACCAGTGGGGAGTGGGGAGTGACCAGTGGGGAGTGGAGGGTGGAGAGTGACCAGTGGGGAGTGGAGAGTGACCAGTGGGGAGTGGAGAGTGGAGAGTGACCGGTGGGGAGTGGAGAGTGACCAGTGGGGAGTGGAGAGTGGAGAGTGACCAGTGGGGAGTGGGGAGTGACCAGTGGGGAGTGGAGGGTGGAGAGTGACCAGTGGGGAGTGGAGAGTGACCAGTGGGGAGTGGAGAGTGGAGAGTGACCAGTGGAGAGTGGAGAGTGGAGAGTGACCAGTGGGGAGTAGGGAGTGACCAGTGGGGAGTGGAGGGTGGAGAGTGACCAGTGGGGAGTGGAGAGTGGAGAGTGGAGAGTGACCAGAGGGGAGAGGAGAGTGGAGAGTGGAGAGTGACCAGTGGGGAGTGGAGAGTGGAGAGTGGAGAGTGACCAGTGGGGAGTGGGAGAGTGGAGAGTGGAGAGTGGAGAGTGACGAGTGGGGAGTGGAGAGTGGAGAGTGACCAGTGGGAGTGGAGAGTGGAGAGTGACCAGTGGGGAGTGGAGAGTGGAGAGTGACCAGTGGGGAGTGGAGAGTGACCGGTGGGGAGTGGAGAGTGGAGAGTGACCGGTGGGGAGTGGAGAGTGGAGAGTGGAGAGTGACCGGTGGGGAGTGGAGAGTGGAGAGTGACCAGTGGGGAGTGGAGAGTGACCGGTGGGGAGTGGAGAGTGACCAGAGGGGAGTGGAGAGTGACCAGTGGGGAGTGGAGAGTGGAGAGTGACCGGTGGGGAGTGGAGAGTGACCAGTGGGGAGTGGAGAGTGACCGGTGGGGAGTGGAGAGTGACCAGAGGGGAGTGGAGAGTGGAGAGTGACCGGTGGGGAGTGGAGAGTGGAGAGTGGAGAGTGACCAGTGGGGAGTGGAGAGTGACCAGAGGGGAGTGGGGAGTGACCAGTGGAGAGTGGAGGGTGGAGAGTGGGGAGTGACCAGTGGGGAGTGGAGAGTGACCAGTGGGGAGTGGAGAGTGGAGAGTGACCAGTGGGGAGTGGAGAGTGGAGAGTGGGGAGTGACCAGTGGGGAGTGGAGAGTGACCAGTGGAGAGTGGAGAGTGACCAGTGGGGAGTGGAGAGTGACCAGTGGAGAGTGGAGAGTGGGGAGTGACCAGTGGAGAGTGGAGGGTGGAGAGTGGGGAGTGACCAGTGGGGAGTGGAGAGTGGAGAGTGGGGAGTGGGGAGTGACCGGTGGGGAGTGGAGAGTGGAGAGTGACCAGTGGGGAGTGGAGAGTGACCGGTGGGGAGTGGAGAGTGGAGAGTGACCGGTGGGGAGTGGAGAGTGACCAGTGGAGAGTGGAGAGTGACTGGTGGAGAGTGACTGGTGGAGAGTGAAGAGTGACTGGTGGAGAGTGACTGGTGGAGAGTGGGGAGAGACTGGTGGAGAGTGACTGGTGGAGAGTGGGGAGAGACTGGTGGAGAGTAGAGAGTGACTGGTGGAGAGTGACTGGGGGAGAGTGAAGAGTGACTGGTGGAGAGTGACTGGTGGAGAGTGGGGAGAGACTGGTGGAGAGTAGAGAGTGACTGGTGGAGAGTGACCGGTGGGGGGTGACGACCAAAGCAGACGTCCATTTAAAACGAATCGGCCTCCCAACCGGATCGCCCTTCGCCCGTTCAAAATAGCGGCAATACCCCCCCACTGTTAGCCAGGAGACTCGTGACCGCTCACAGGCCACGTGCCGGGTCAAGTTTGTGCCACTTCGTAGGGACAGCTGCCACTGGGGGTGTGGGAGGAGGAGGAGGAGGAGGGGGGTGTCCTTCTTATTTGATTGAGATGAGATGCAAGCCACTTTGAGTTACGAACGCATTTAATGGCCGTATACACATACAGATGTGGTCGTTGTTGTTGTCGTTGTTGTCGTCGTTGTTGTTGTTTTTTGTTCAACGCGCAATGATTTTTCATGCCGAGCGAGGTGTCGGTGCGCGTCGATAGGGGGGGCGGGGGGGGGGACCCCGGGGGGGGGGGCCCGACATCGCGAGAGTCGCAGGGTCGTGACAGCTCCTGTCGCAGCATCGCATCGCGAACAAAGATTATGAACGCACGAAGCCAGCGGCCCTTCTGCCGGAGAGTTCCTGAGACTCGGAGAGGCGTTACGGGGGTGAAGGAGGGCTGCTGTGGCGGTGGTGGGGGTGGTGGGGGCGGTGGTGGCGGTGGGTGGCTGGGTGGGGAGAGGGGTGGCAGTCGCTAATTACCCATTTAAGTGCTGACCCGACCCCGCTCTCCACCGCCTCCCTCCCCCCTCTCCCGCCTCTCCCCCCGCATCCCTCCCCCACCAACATCCCGCGGGTCCCCCTGAGAGCCCCCCGCGGAGGACGGGGCCCGTGGGGGTCTGCGCGGCACCAATCAGCCCGGGTGCCAAGTCTCTGTGAGCTGGGGGGGGAGAGGATGGGGGGAGGGGTGGTGGGGGGTCGAGTTTGGCAGAGCCCCCCACTGTGACAGGGTCACTGCTGAGCCCCGCCCCCCCTCCCCCGCCCCCCCCCCCCCGCCCCCTCTTCCCTCATCCTCCCCCACCGCGTCACTGAACTCGACTCTCCAGTTTCGCTTTCCCATACTCAAACGAAAACTACAAACTATGGATAGTGTTAAATTTTATTTTTTAAAGCTTTCGTGACTGCAGGGATTCATATTGTTGGTTCTTTCGGTAAAGTCACCACGTAGAAGGGAAACAAGAAAATAATAAAAATATAAAACAATAAAATTCTCACGACGTTTCGACTGCAACACAAGCAATCATCCCTTCTATGTGACTTTACCGAAAGAACCAAGAATGTGGATTCTGTGGTTATTGTTGTTGGTGTTGTTAATTAAACCACGTGGATCACGTGGAGACCACGAAGCTCTTTCTCAGAGGCCACCCGGCCACGCGTGATTGACAGATCATCATCGCAGTGGCTGATGTCATCGTCATCACCATCGTCACCCCCATCATCATCATCACAAGTGGGGATTTACAGCCAACTCATCTAAACATTGCCCAAAGACTTTATCCTTCCCATGAACTTTAACATTTGCCGTAGATTTTTTAAAGTTGCGCGTAGACTTAACATTGCCTATTAGACTCAACATTGCCTATTAGACTCAACATTGCCTATCAGACAACATTGCCTATTAGACTCAACATTGCCTATTAGACTCAACACTGCCTGTTAGACTCAACATTGCCTATTAGACTCAACATTGCCTATTAGACTCAACATTGCCTATCAGACAACATTGCCTATTAGACTCAACATTGCCTATTAGACTCAACATTGCCTATTAGACTCAACATTGCCTATCAGACAACATTGCCTATTAGATTCAACATTGCCTATTAGACTCAACACTGCCTATTAGACTCAACATTGCCTATTAGACTCAACATTGCCTATTAGACTCAACATTGCCTATCAGACAACATTGCCTATTAGACTCAACATTGCCTATTAGACTCAACACTGCCTATTAGACTCAACATTGCCTATTAGACTCAACATTGCCTATTAGACTCAACATTCCCTATTAGACTCAACATTCCCTATTAGACTCAACACTGTCTATTAGACTCAACACTGCCTATTAGACTCAACATTGCCTATTAGACTCAACATTGCCTATTAGACTCAACATTGCCTATTAAACTCAACGTTGCCTATTAGACTCAACACTGCCTATTAGACTGAGCATTGCCTATTAGACTCAACATTCCCTATTAGACTCAACATTGCCTATTAGACTCAACATTGCCTATTAGACTGAACATTGCCTATTAGACTCAACATTCCCTATTAGACTCAACATTGCCTATTAGACTCAACACTGCCAATTAGACTCAACATTGCCTATTAGACTCAACATTGCCTATTAGACTCAACACTGCCTATTACTGAGCATTGCCTATTAGACTCAACATTGCCTATTAGACTCAACATTGCCTATTAGACTCAACATTGCCTATTAAACTCAACATTGCCTATTATACTAACTATTGCCTATGAGAATTACTTTGCCCGTAGCCAGAGTCCAGAATCTAACCCACGCTTTCCTGCGATCCAGACTTGGGGGGGGGGGGATGACATCTCCCCCTCGGCACCACCTTGGCTGTCGTCGTTTTCCTACCCGCAGATCTTTACGTGGTCCACCAACTCCTCCGAGGCGAGAGTGTGCACGCTAGTGACCGGGAGGCCGAGCAAGCCATGCAGGCCGGTGGGGGTGGTGGGATCTGGTGGGGGGGGGGTGGTGCAGGGGGGGACGGGGGGGGCAGGTGCTGTCCATTGTTTGTGTTCAAACAAAGCCCCATCCACGCTACTCGTTAACGTAACAGCATGCGGTCAGCGTGCTGCCTTCCCTGAAAAGGGGGTCTCGTGCCCCCCACTCGCAACCCCCCCCCTCCCTAGATGCCAACCCCCTCCCCCCCCCTTCCCGCAGTGCAACCGCTGCCGCGTGTTGTCAGCTGGGAGCCTCGCCTCGCCCGTGTCTCTCAACGGAGTTCACAGTCGATGCTGTCCGCTGACGAGGCTTTTCGCGGTCGATGCTGTCCGCTAGCGAGGCTTTTTGTGTGGGAGGCTGTCCGCTGGCGAGGCTGTCCACTAGCGAGGCTTTTTGTGGGGGAGGCTGTCCGCTGGCGAGGCTTTTCACGGTCGAGGTTGTCCGCTGGCGAGGCTTTTTGTGGGGGAGGCTGTCCGCTGGCGAGGCTGTCCACTAGCGAGGCTTTTCGCTGGCGAGGCTGTCCGCTGGCGAGGCTTTTTGCGGACGAGGCTGTCCGTTGGCGAGGCTTTTTGTGTGGGAGGCTGTCCGCTGGCGAGGCTTTTCACGGTCGAGGTTGTCCGCTGGCGAGGCTTTTTGTGGGGGAGGCTGTCCGCTGGCGAGGCTGTCCACTAGCGAGGCTTTTTGCTGGCGAGGCTGTCCGCTGGCGAGGCTTTTTGCGGACGAGGCTGTCCGTTGGCGAGGCTTTTTGTGGGGGAGGCTGTCCGCTGGCGAGGCTTTTTGTGGGGGAGGCTGTCCGTTTGCGAAGCTTTTCGTGGGCGAGGCTG
Source organism: Petromyzon marinus (assembly GCF_048934315.1). NCBI lineage: Eukaryota > Metazoa > Chordata > Hyperoartia > Petromyzontiformes > Petromyzontidae > Petromyzon > Petromyzon marinus. The sequence continues at coordinate 3,619,146 of NC_133731.1, read as the reverse complement.
TCCACTAGCGAGGCTTTTCGCTGGCGAGGCTGTCCGCTGGCGAGGCTTTTCGCGGACGAGGCTGTCCGCTGGCGAGGCTTTTTTGTTGGGGAGGCTGTCCGCTGGCGAGACTGTCCGCTGGCGAGGCTGTCCGCTGTCGAGGCTGTCCGCTGGCGAGGCTGTCCGCTGGCGAGGCTGTCCGCTGTCGAGGCTGTCCGCTGGCGAGGCTGTCCGCTGGCGAGGCTGTCCGCTGGCGAGGTTGTTGTAAAAACGTCGCCCTGTCTGCCATGGAATAATCAGTTTGCATTCCTGCACCATCGCGATGGTGCGGTTGTTGTTGGTGTGGTTGTTGTTGGTGTGGTTGTTGTTGGTGTGGTTGTTGTTGGTGTGGTTGTTGTTGGTGTGGTTGTTGTTGGTGTGGTTGTTGTTGGTGTGGTTGTGTTGGTGCGGTTGTTGTTGGTGTGGTTGTTGTTGGTGTCGTTGTTGTTGGTGTCGTTGTTGTTGGTGTCGTTGTTGTTGGTGTCGTTGTTGTTGTTGGTGTGGTTGTTGTTGTTGGTGTGGTTGTGGTGATTGCTAGTATCGCCACACCGATGGTAACCGAAATCCACTCCCCCGCCACCGCGCGCTTCCCATCTCTAAGAGCACCGCAAGTCCACTGCTGGATGATGACGATAGTGATGGTTCCTCCCCGCGCTCTCTCCGTGACCTCCGTTGTCCTCCCCGTGACTCCCACCCCACGTCTCCCCCATCGCTATCTCCCCATGCAACTGTGCGTGGGAAATCTTGAGCACGTGCGCCCACCCGATCTTGTATGGAACCGGTGGTTAGGCACCTTCACACATCCTCATTCCCATCGGCTACCCACCCCCCCCCCCCCCCCCCCGTGCGCTGTGCCGGCCTTCATAGGTGCTACTCGCTAACAGCACTGCTCCAACGGGGGAACTTTGTCTTTGTGTGTCACTGTGTGCATGTCTGTGTGAGTGTGAGAGTGCCTGTTTAAAGGTGTGTGGGTGTCTGTGTGAATATCTTTGTGAGTGTGTGAGTGTCTGTGTGAGTGTGTGGGTGTCTGTGTGAGTGTGTGGGTGCCTGTGTGAGTGTGTGGGTGTCTGTGGTGAGTGTCTGTGTGGGTGTGTGAGTGTCTGTGTGAGTGTGTGGGTGTCTGTGTGAGTGTGTGAGTGTCTGTGTGAGTGTGTGGGTGTCTGTGTGAGTGTGTGGGTGTCTGTGTGAGTGTCTGTGTGAGTGTGTGGGTGACTGTGTGAGTGTCTGTGTGAGTGTGTGGGTGTCTGTGTGAGTGTCAGTGTGAGTGTCTGGGGCATTTGAGGGCGGGGGGAGGGGGGTGTGTGAGGCGTGGCGAGGCGGGGTGGGGGTTACGACCAATGTCAGACTCCGTGATCCGTGAAGGGAAGATGCCGTCTGGGGATGGTGGGGGAGAGAGGGAATGTTGGGGGGGGTCACAGCTTATCGGAAAGTTGTCTGAGACCCCCCCCCTCCGCGCTCCCCCACATTCGTCTCTTTTATCCGGGGCTAAAAATATTGACTTGGGGGGGAGGTGGGAGTGGAGGGAGGGGAGGGAGTGGAAGGAATGGGAGGGAGTGGAGGGAGGGAGGGGAGGGAGGGGGAGGGAGTGGAGGGAGGGAGTGGAGGGAGTGGAGGGAGGGAGGGAGTGGAGGGAGGGAGGGGAGGGAGGGGGAGGGAGTGGGGGGAGGGAGTGGAGGAGTGGAGGGAGGGAGGAGTGGAGGGAGGGAGGGAGTGGAGGGAGGGAGGGAGTGGAGGGGGAGGGAGTGGAGGGGGGGAGGGAGTGGAGGGAGGGAGGTGGAGTGAGGAGGGAGTGGAGGGAGGGGAGGGAGTGGAGGGAGGGAGTGGAGGGAGGATGTGGAGGGAGGAGTGGAGGGAGTGGGAGGGTGTGGAGGGAGTGGAGGGAGTGGAGGGAGGGGGTGGAGGGAGGGGGTGGAGGGAGGGAGTGGAGGGAGTGGAGGGAGGGAGGGAGGGGGTGGAGGGAGGGAGTGGAGGGAGTGGAGGGAGGTGGAGGGAGGGAGTGAAGGGGGTGGAGGGAGGTGGGGTGGAGGGAGTGGAGGGGGGGGGGAGGGGGAGGGGGTGGAGGTGTCGCTGTGAGTGTCGCGAGCCATTGCGGTTCAGGAACGGCCCGCGGAGGTGGACATGTCGCAAATAGTTCTGGATTCTCAATATTTTTTCATTTCACGTGACCTGTTCAGTTCATTCGTACGCACGCACAGAACAGCAGACACGCACAGCAGACACGCACAGCAGCCACGCACAGCAGGCATGCACAGCAGACACACACAGCAGACACAGCACACACAGCAGGCATGCACAGCAGGCATGCACAGCAGGCACACAGCAGACACACACAGCAGACACGCACAGCAGACACGCACAGCAGGCACACACAGCAGGCACGCACAGCATGCACACACAGCACACACAGCAGACACGCACAGCAGACACGCACAGCAGCACACACAGCAGACACGCACAGCAGGCACACACAGCACACACAGCAGGCACACACAGCAGACACACACAGCAGACACACACAGCAGACACACACAGCACACACAGCAGGCACGCACAGCAGGCACACACAGCAGGCACACACAGCAGGCACACACAGCAGACACACACAGCACACACAGCAGGCACGCACAGCAGGCACACACAGCAGGCACACACAGCAGACACACAGCAGGCACACACAGCAGACACACAGCAGGCAGAGCAGGCACACACAGCAGGCACACACAGCAGATACACACAGCAGACACGCACAGCAGACACGCACAGCAGACACACACAGCACACACAGCAGGCACGCACAGCAGGCACGCACAGCAGACACACACAGCAGACACAGCAGGCACGCACAGCAGGCACACACAGCAGGCACACACAGCAGACACACAGCAGACACACACAGCACACACAGCAGGCACGCACAGCAGGCACACACAGCAGGCACACACAGCAGACACACAGCAGGCACACACAGCAGACACACAGCAGGCAGAGCAGGCACACACAGCAGGCACACACAGCAGATACACACAGCAGACACGCACAGCAGACACGCACAGCAGACACACACAGCACACACAGCAGGCACGCACAGCAGACACACACAGCAGACACACACAGCAGACACGCACAGCAGACACACACAGCAGACACACACAGCAGACACGCACAGCAGGACAACACAGCAGACACACACAGCAGGCACACACAGCAGGCACACACAGCAGGCACACACAGCAGGCACACAGCAGACACGCACAGCAAACACACAGCAGGCACACACAGCACACACAGCAGACACGCATAGCCGACACGCACAGCAGGCACACACAGCAGACACGCACAGCAGGCACACACAGCAGACACACAGCAGGCACGCACAGCAGACACACACAGCAGACACACACAGCAGACACGCATAGCCGACACGCACAGCAGGCCACACACAGCAGACACACACAGCAGGCACGCACAGCAGACACACACAGCAGACACACACAGCAGACACACACAGCAGACACACACAGCAGACACACTCGACTGCTATGGGGATGCTCTTTCCCGTCCGCCCTGTTACCACACCAGCAGAGCGATGTTCGTCGCTTGGCAGATCACCCGATACATATATTCTTCATTATTACTTCATCATTATTACTTCATCATTATTATTACTTCATCATTATTACTTCATCATTATTACTTCATCATTATTACTTCATCATTATTACTTCATCATTATTACTTCATCATTATTACTTCATTATTATTACTTCATCATTATTACTTCATCATTATTACTTCATCATTATTACTTCATCATTATTACTTCATCATTATTACTTCATCATTATTACTTCATTATTACTTCATCATTATTACTTCATCATTATTACTTCATCATTATTACTTCATCATTATTACTTCATTATTATTACTTCATTATTATTACTTCATTATTATTACTTCATTATTATTACTTCATCATTATTACTTCATTATTATTACTTCATCATTATTACTTCATCATTATTACTTCATTATTATTACTTCATTATTATTACTTCATTATTATTACTTCATCATTATTACTTCATTATTATTACTTCATTATTATTACTTCATCATTATTACTTCATCATTATTACTTCATTATTATTACTTCATTATTATTACTTCATCATTATTACTTCATCATTATTACTTCATCATTATTACTTCATTATTATTACTTCATTATTATTACTTCATCATTATTACTTCATTATTATTACTTCATTATTATTACTTCATTATTATTACTTCATTATTATTACTTCATCATTATTACTTCATTATTATTACTTCATCATTATTACTTCATCATTATTACTTCATCATTATTACTTCATCATTATTACTTCATCATTATTACTTCATTATTACTTCATTATTATTACTTCATTATTATTACTTCATTATTACTTCATTATTATTACTTCATCATTATTACTTCATTATTATTACTTCATTATTATTACTTCATCATTATTACTTCATTATTATTACTTCATTATTATTACTTCATTATTATTGCTTCATTATTACTTCATTATTATTACTTCATCATTATTACTTCATCATTATTTCTTCATTATTATTACTTCATTATTATTACTTCATTATTACTTCATTATTATCACTTCATCATTATTACTTCATTATTATTACTTCATCATTATTACTTCATTATTATTATTAACATTATGATGTTTACTTCCCGTAGCTGGAATTTGGGTTCACTTAATTGCAGAAACCAAATGCAACGAGCGGTGACTTCTCTCTCTCTCTGTCTGTGTGTGGCGTCGCTGGCCACCGTTCTGAGTTCACCAACTCACTGCGGTGGTGACAGCCAAGGTCTGTGTGAGCCTGTGGGTCTCTGTGTAAGTCTATGGGTCTCTGTGTAAGTCTATGAGTTTCTGTGAAAGTCTATGGGTCTCTGTGTGAGCCTGTGGGTCTCTGTGTGAGTCTATGAGTCTCTGTGTGAGCCTGTGGGTCTCTGTGTAAGTCTATGGGTCTCTGTGTAAGTCTATGAGTCTCTGTGTAAGTCTATGGGTCTCTGTGTAAGTCTATGAGTCTCTGTGTGAGTCTGAGTCTCTGTGTGAGCCTGTGGGTCTCTCAAAGTCTATGGGTCTCTTTGTAAGTCTATGAGTCTCTGTGTAAGTCTGTGAGTCTCTGTGTGAGCCTGTGGGTCTCTGTAAGTCTATGGGTCTCTGTGTAAGTCTATGAGTCTCTGCATGAGCCTGTGGGTCTCTGTGTAAGTCTATGGGTCTCTGTGCAAGTCTATGAGTCTCTGTGTGAGCCTGTGGGTCTCTGTGTAAGTCTATGCGTCTCTGTGTGAGCCTGTGGGTCTCTGTGTAAGCCTATGGATCTCTGTGTAAGTCCATGAGTCTCTGTGTGAGCCTGTGGGTCTCTGTGTACGTCTATGGGTCTCTGTGTAAGTCTATGAGTCTCTGTGTAAGTCTATGAGTCTCTGTGTGAGCCTGTGGGTCTCTGTGTAAATCTATGAGTCTCTGTGTGAGCCTGTGGGTCTCTGTAAGTCTATGGGTCTCTGTGTAAGTCTATGAGTCTCTGCATGAGCCTGTGGGTCTCTGTGTAAGTCTATGGGTCTCTGTGCAAGTCTATGAGTCTCTGTGTGAGCTGTGGGTCTCTGTGTAAGTCTATGGGTCTCTGTGTAAGTCTATGAGTCTCTGTGTAAGTCTATGAGTCTCTGTGTGAGCCTGTGGGTCTCTGTGTAAATCTATGAGTCTCTGTGTGAGCCTGTGGGTCTCTGTAAGTCTATGGGTCTCTGTGTAAGTCTATGAGTCTCTGCATGAGCCTGTGGGTCTCTGTGTAAGTCTATGGGTCTCTGTGCAAGTCTATGAGTCTCTGTGTGAGCCTGTGGGTCTCTGTGTAAGTCTATGGGTCTCTGTGTGAGCCTGTGCGTCTCTGTGTAAGTCTATGGGTCTCTGTGTAAGTTTATGGGTCTCTATGTAAGTCTATGGGTATATGTGTGAGCCTATGGGTCTCTGTGGAAGTCTATGGGTTTCTGTGTAAGTCTATGGGTTTCTGTGTGAGTCTATGGGTCTATGTGTAAGTCTATGGGTTTCTGTGTAAGTCTATGGGTTTCTGTGTAAGTCTATGGGTTTCTGTGTAAGTCTATGGGTTTCTGTGTAAGTCTATGGGTTGCTGTGTAAGTCTATGAGTTTTTGTGTACGTCTATGGGTTTCCGTGTAAGTCTGTAGGGATATGTGTGAGTCTATGGGTCTCTGCGTAAGCCTCTGGGTCTCTGCGTGAGTCTATGGGTTTCTGTTAAGTCTATGGGTCTATGTGTGAGTCTATGGGTCTATGTGTAAGCCTATGGGTATATGTGTGAGCCTATGGGTCTCTGTGTGAGCCTATGGGTCTCTGCGTGAGTCTATGGGTTTCTGTTAAGTCTATGGGTCTCTGTGTGAGTCTATGGGTCTCTGCGTGAGTCTATGGGTTTCTGTTAAGTCTATGAGTCTCTGTGTGAGTCTATGGGTCTATGTGTAAGCCTATGGGTATATGTGTGAGTCTATGAATTTCTGTGTAAGTCTATGGGTCTCTGTGTGAGTCTATGGGTCTCCGTGCAAGTCTATGGGTCTCCGTGCAAGTCTATGGGTCTCTGTGCAAGTCCATGGGTCTCTGTGTGAGTCTATGAATTTCTGTGTAAGTCTATGGGTCTGCGTGCGAGTCCATGGGTCTCCATGCGAGTCAACTCGATCCCAGGCTCTCCGTGTGTGAGTGTCTCAGACAGAGCGGTGATGACCACCCCCCTTCCCTCTCATCCTCACTGAGGTGCCGTAGACGCGCGCGGATCGCCTGTCCCTTTCTCCACTGCTAGACCGACCCGTGCTGAGCCCCCCCCCCCACTCCGCTCCCCCGCCCCTCCCCCATCATCGTCCGCTCCAATGCATCAAAAAAATCACTCGGACAAAGTTTCAGCAGCGCCGCTCCAGTGACGTCATTGCACCCCCCACTCCCAACCCCCCCCCACTTCTCCCTCCCCTGCCCCCCTTCTCACTGCGTCAGTTGTGCGTCACCGCGCCTCATGGGGGTAGCTCGCGGGCAGAGGGAGGGGGGTGAGGGGAGAAGGGGAGGGGGGGGATGAAGGGAAGAGTGAGAGATGGGAGGGGGGACGCTGGGATAGAGAAAAACATGGGGGAGGGTGGTGGGTGGTTCTACACGAGAGGGCAGCGAGAGAGAGAGGAGAGAGAGAGATGGGTGAGCAGGGAGGATGGAGAGGAGAGAGAGATGGGTGAGCAGGGAGGATGGAGAGGAGAGGAGAGAGAGAGATGGGTGAGCAGGGGGATGGAGAGGAGAGAGAGAGATGGGTGAGCAGGGAGGATGGAGAGGAGAGGAGAGAGAGATGGGGAGGCAGGGAGGAGGGAGGAGAGAGAGAGAGATGGGTGAGCAGGGAGGATGGAGAGGAGAGAGAGAGATGGGTGAGCAGGGAGGATGGAGAAGAGAGAGAGAGAGATGGGGTGAGCAGGGAGGATGGAGAGGAGAGGAGAGAGAGATGGGTGAGCAGGGAGGATGGAGAGGAGAGAGAGGGAGAGATGGGTGAGCAGGGAGGATGGAGAGGAGAGGAAAGAGAGAGATGGGTGAGCAGAGGAGGATGGAGAGGAGTGAGAGAGTGGGTGAGCAGAGGGGGAGAGAGAGATGGGTGAGCAGGGAGGATGGAGAGGAGAGGAAAGAGAGAGATGGGTGAGCAGAGAGGATGGAGAGGAGAGAGAGAGATGGGTGAGCAGAGAGGATGGAGAGGAGAGGAAAGAGAGAGATGGGTGAGCAGGGAGGATGGAGAGGAGGAGAGAGAGGAGAATGGGTGAGCAGAGAGGATGGAGAGAGAGAGAGAGATAGAGAGATGGGTGAGCAGGAAGGATGGAGAGGAGAGAGAGAGATGGGTGAGCAGGGAGGATGGAGAGGGAGAGAGAGAGAGAGATGGGTGAGCAGGGAGGATGGAGAGGAGAGAGAGAGAGATGGGTGAGCAGGGAGGATGGAGAGGAGAGGAGAGAGAGTGGAGAGAGGGGGGGGAGATGTAAGAAGAGTTGAGAAGCGAGAGAGAGAGGAGAGAGAGAGATGGGTGAGCAGGGAGGATGGAGAGGAGAGGAGAGAGAGATGGGTGAGCAGGGAGGATGGAGAGGAGAGGAGAGAGAGATGGGTGAGCAGGGAGGATGGAGAGGAGAGAGAGAGAGATGGGTGAGCAGGGAGGATGGAGAGGAGTGAGAGATGGGTGAGCAGGGAGGATGGAGAGGAGAGAGAGTGGAGAGAGGAGGGGGGAGATGCAAGAAGAGTTGAGAAGCGAGAGAGAGAGAGGAGAGTGGAGAGGGGCAATGGGAGAGAGGAGCGATGGGAGAGAGAGAGGAGATGTGGGGCGCGCGCGGGGGAGATGAGGGAGACGGGAGAGCTTTGGGAGGAGAGGGGAGGGAGAAGAGCGATATGGGAGACAGGGGAGAGCGGTGGGAGAGTTGAGAGAGCGATCATCTCACACTGCTGCCATTGTGCGCGCGCGTGGAGCCACGGGAGAGACGCCCAAAGCTCCACTTCGTCTTCTCCCTCAGCTCCACGATCCTCCTGCAGTGACTCCGGCTCGTCACGGACTCACTCCATCCCCTCCCGTCCCTCCCCTCCCCCTTCCCCCCTCCCTCCCCTCCCTCCCTCCCCTCCCTCCCTCCCTCCCTCCGTCCCCTCCCTCCCTCCCCTCCCTCCCTCCCCCCTCTCCCTCCCCCCCTCCCTCCCCTCCATCCCTCCCCTCCCCTCCATCCCTCCCTCCCCCTCTCCCTCCCCTCCCTCCCCTCCCTCATCCCCCCTCCCTCCCCTCCCTCCCTCCCTCCCCCCCCTCCCTCCCCCCTTCCATCCCTCCCCCCGTCTTTCCATCTCTCCGTCCCTCCATCCCTCCATCAACCCGTCCATCCCTTCCTCCCTTCCCCCCTCCATCCTTCCCTCCATCCCTCCCTCCCTCCCTCCATCCCTCCCTCCTGCTTAGGGTCAAGTTTGGTTTAGCAGCAGCAGCAGGAGAGTCCGGAGAGAGAGGTGGGGGGGTAGAGGTACAGTGCGGGTGGTGTTGGTTGTGGTGGTGGTGGGGGTTAGTGGTAGTCTCGTATTTATCTTGGCTCATCAGCACAGCACAGCCACCCCCTGCCCCCGAGACGTCGAGGCTTAGATGTGGATGGGGTTAGAGGTGGGTGGTGGGTAGGTTGCGGGGTGGGGGTGGGGGGGGAGAGATTTAACTGCTGCCAGACTCCGAGTGAAGTCGGTTCCACATTGCAAAAGGGTGCCCGCGTTCCCAGACTCGGGGGGGTTCATAATGGCCGTGTCGGAGACTCGGAGTCGCTTCCGTTCAGACCCGGGGGTTCCACTCCGGGTCTTGGCCACACAGGCGCTGTGGTTGCAGCGGAGACTTCACGCAGACGTAGACTCACAGAGAGCCGCAGACTCACTCGCACAGAGAGACACAGACTCGCTCACACAGAGAGCCATAGACTCACTCACACAGAGACCCATAGACTCACTCACACAGAGAGCCATAGACTCACTCACACAGAGAGACACAGACTCACTCACATAGAGAGCCATAGACTCGCTCACACAGACAGCCATAGACTCACTCGCACAGAGACCCATAGACTCTCTCGCACAGAGAGACGTAGACTCACTCGCACAGAGAGCCATAGACTCACTCACACAGAGAGACATAGACTCACTCACACAGAGAGCCATAGACTCGCTCACACAGAGAGACACAGACTCACTCACACAGAGAGCCGTAGACTCACTCACACAGAGAGACATAGACTCACTCACACAGAGAGACATAGACTCACTCAGACAGAGAGACGTAGACTCACTCGCACAGAAGTGTCGTAGACTCACTCGGCACAGAGAGCCATAGACTCACTCACACAGAGAGACATAGACTCACTCACACAGAGAGCCATAGACTCATCACACAGAGAACCATAGACTCACTCGCACAGAGAGACATAGACTCGCACAGAGACCCATAGACTCGCACAGAGACCCACATAGACTCACTCACGCAGACACCCATAGAATCACACGGAGCCATAGACTAACAGAGAGTGCCGGAGACGTACGCAGGGACCAATAGCCTCACTTACATATAGACCCATAGACTCACCCAGACGTATAGACTCACACAAAGACCCGTAGACTTACACAGACACCCATATACTCACTCACGCAGAGACCCATAGACTCACACAGAGACTTATAGACTCACACAAAGACCCGTAGACTTACACAGACACCCATATACTCACTCACGCAGAGACCCATAGACTCACACAGCGTCCCATAGACTCACTAAAAAACGCCATAGACATACACAGACACCCATAGGCTCGCACAGAGACCCATAGAGTCACACAGAGACCCATAGACTCACACAGACACCCGTAGACTCACACAGAGACACTTAGACTCACTCAGAACCATAGACTCACAGAGACCCATAGACTAACACAGAGACGTGTAGACTCACATAGAGACCCATAGACTCACACAGAGCCCATTGACTCACATAGATACCCGTAGAGTCTCACGCAGAGACTCACATAGAGATCCATTGACTCACGCAGACACCCATAGACTCACACATAGAGCCGTAGGCTCACAGAGAGGCCAGGAGACTCACACAGAGACCCATAGTCTCACACAGAGACCCGTCGACTTACACATATACCTATAGACTCACTCACGCAGAGACCCATAGTCTCACTTACATATAGACACATCAGACTCACACAGCATCCCATAGAGTCGCACATATACCCGTAGAATCGCGAACACAGAGGCCCATAGACTCACTCACGAAAAAAACATAGACTCACACAGACACCCGTAGACTCACACAGAGACCCATTGACTCACATAGAGTCCCGTAGAGTCTCACGCAGAGACCCATAGACCTCACGCAGAGACGTGTAGATTCACAAAGAGACCCGTAGACTCACTCAGAGACCCATAGGACTCAGTCAGAGACCCATAGACTCACAGAGAGACCATAGACTCACACAGAGACCCATAGACTCACTCACGCAGCGACCCATAGACTCACTCAGTTACTCATAGACTCACTCAGAGACCCATAGACTCACACAGAGACCCACAGACTCACACAGAAACCCACAGACTCACACAGAGGCCCATAGACTCACTCAGTTGCCCATAGACTCACTCAGTTGCCCATAGACTCACTCAGAGACCCATAGACTCACTCAGAGACGCATAGACTCACACAGAGACCCGTCGACTTACACAGATACCCATAGACTCACTAACGCAGCGACTCATAGATGCACACAGCTTCCCATAGACTCACTCAAGAAAAAAGCCATATACTCACACAGAGACCCATATACTCACAACAGAGACCGATAGACTCACACAGCGACCCATAGACCCATACAGACACCCGTAGACTCACACAGAGACCCATAGACTCACTTAGGATACCCGTAGACTGACTAACAGAGACTCATAGACTCACGCAGATTCCCATAGACTCACTAACACAAACCTATAGACTCAACTCAGAGACCCATAGACTCACTCACACAGAGACCCATAGTCTCACTTCCGAGACCCATAGACTCACTCATAGACTCATAGACTCACTCACAGATACCCATAGACTCACATACAGACCCACAGACTCACTCAGAGACCCGTAGACTCAATCAGAGACCCATAGACTCACTCACGCAGAGACCCATAGACTCACTCAGATACCCATAGACTCACTCAGAGACCCATAGACTCACTCAGAGACACATGGTCTCACTCGGAGACCCATAGACTCACTCATAGACCCATAGTCTCACTCAGAGACCCATAGACTCACTCATAGACCCATAAACTCACTCACACAGATACCCAATGATTCACTCACGCAGAGACCCATAGACTCACTCAGAGACCCATAGTCACCCTCAGAGACCCATAGACTCACTCAGAGACCCATAGACTCACTCACTCAGAGAACCATAGACTCACTCAGAGACCCATAGATTCACTCACGCATAGACCCAAAGACTCACTTACTCAGAGACCCATAGACTCACTCGGAGACCCATAGACTCACTCGGAGACCCATAGACTCACTCAGAGACCCATAGACTCACTCAGAGACCCATAGATTCACCCACGCATAGACCCAAAGACTCACTTACCCAGAGACCCATAGACTCACTCGGAGACCCATAGACTCACTCAGAGAGCCATAGACTCACTCACACAGAGTTCTGTAGACTCACTCAGAGACCCATAGACTCACGCAGAGACCCATAGACTCACTCAGAGACCCATAGACTCACTCACGCAGAGACCCATAGACTCACTCGGAGACCAATAGACTCACTCAGAGAGCCATAGATTAACTCACGCAGAGACCCATAGACTCACTTACACAGAGACCCATAGACTCACTTACACAGAGACCCATAGACTCGCAACCAGGTGATTTAAGGCACAGCCCACACGCGTCCATCGCTTCACAATTCGGGGCCATTGTTGTTCATGTCATTATTGTCGGTGTTATTATTGATGTTATTGTCGTGGTTATTGTCATTATTGTTGTTGCTGTTATCGCCGCGGTTATTGTTGTTATTTTAATCGTTATTTTGTTATTGTTGCTGTTCTTGCCGTGGTTATTGCCCTGTTTATTGCCATTGTTTCTTATTGTCATTATTGTTGTTGTTATTTGCCGTGGTTATTGTCATTATTATTTGTGTTGTTGTTATTGTTGTTATTGTCGCTGCTATTGCCGTGTTTATTGCCATTAGTGTTGCTTGTTGTTATTAATTCATTCAATTTACTTGTTGAGTAAGAACTCTCCCCCCCCCCACCGCCCACTAGCGGGGGCACCGCATTGCTTCTCAATGAATGGAAGGTAGTCCCATACCTATGAAACCGAGGCACAAGATCCCACACGCGTGTCCACCAACATGAGAGGAGGGAACAACTCAGCATCACGTCCAAACGCAGTGGTAGCAGTAGCAATAGCGGTCGCTTGTGTTGCGCCCCGAAACGTCGTGATTTATTTTATTTAATACCTACCACGTGACTTTACCGAAATAACCAAAGAGTACGAATTAGTTTTGTTTGATTATTTTTTTATTTTTTTATTTTGAATTCACAAAGAGCATTAAGCGGACGCACGTTGGGCAATGTTCTTCCAGTGATATCCATTGATGCTCGACGTTTCGGACGACGGTCCTTATTCACAGCACATAGATCGGCGATGACCTAAGTTGCTGCGTGTGTGTGTCTGCGTGTGGCGAGTGTTTGTTCGGCGATCGGTGAGTGCACGTGGTGGAGTGAGTGCACGTGGTGAGTGAGTGCACGTGGTGAGTGAGTGCACGTGGTGAGTGAGTGCACGTGGTGAGTGAGTGCACGTGGTGAGGGAGTGCACGTGGTGAGTGAGTGCACGTGGTGAGTGAGTGCACGTGGTGAGTGAGTGCACCGTGGTGAGTGAGTGCACGTGGTGAGGGAGTGCACGTGGTGGAGTGAGTGCACGTGGTGGAGTGAGTGCACGTGGTGAGTGAGTGCACGTGGTGAGTGAGTGCACGTGGTGAGTGAGGTGCACGTGGTGAGGGAGTGCACGTGGTGAGTGAGTGCACGTGGTGAGTGAGTGCACGTGGTGAGTGAGTGCACGTGGTGAGTGAGTGCACGTGGTGAGGGAGTGCACGTGGTGAGGGAGTGCACGTGGTGAGTGCACGTGGTGAGTGAGTGCACGTGGTGAGTGAGTGCTCGTGGTGGACTGCTCGTGGTGGAGTGGGTGCACGTGGTGAGTGAGTGCACGTGGTGAGTGGGTGCACGTGGTGATTGCACGTGGTGAGTGAGTGCACGTGGTGAGTGAGTGCACGTGGTGAGTGAGTGCACGTGGTGAGTGAGTGCACGTGGTGAGTGAGTGCACGTGGTGGAGTGAGTGCACGTGGTGGAGTGAGTGCACGTGGTGAGTGCACGTGGTGGAGTGAGTGCACGTGGTGAGTGAGTGCACGTGGTGAGTGAGTGCACGTGGTGAGTGCACGTGGTGAGTGAGTGCAACGTGGTGAGTGCACGTGGTGAGGGAGTGCACGTGGTGAGGGAGTGCACGTGGTGAGTGCACGTGGTGAGTGAGTGCACGTGGTGAGTGAGTGCACGTGGTGAGTGAGTGCACGTGGTGAGTGCACGTGGTGAGTGAGTGCACGTGGTGAGTGAGTGCACGTGGTGAGTGAGTGCACGTGGTGGAGTGCGTGCACGTGGTGGAGTGAGTGCACGTGGTGAGTGAGTGCACGTGGTGAGTGAGTGCACGTGGTGAGTGAGTGCACGTGGTGAGGGAGTGCACGTGGTGAGTGAGTGCACGTGGTGAGCGCCGCACGTGGTGAGTGAGTGCACGTGGTGAGTGAGTGCGCGTGGTGAGTGAGTGCACGTGGTGAGCGCCGCACGTGGTGAGTGAGTGCACGTGGTGAGTGAGTGCACGTGGTGAGTGAGTGCACGTGGTGAGTGAGTGCACGTGGTGAGTGAGTGCTCGTGGTGGAGTGGGTGCACGTGGTGAGTGAGTGCACGTGGTGAGTGAGTGCACGTGGTGAGTGAGTGCACGTGGTGAGTGAGTGCACGTGGTGAGTGCACGTGGTGAGTGCACGTGGTGAGTGCACGTGGTGGAGTGCGTGCACGTGGTGAGTGAGTGCACGTGGTGAGTGAGTGCACGTGGTGAGTGAGTGCACGTGGTGAGTGAGTGCACATGGTGAGTGAGTGCACGTGGTGAGTGAGTGCACGTGGTGGAGTGAGTGCACGTGGTGAGTGAGTGCACGTGGTGGAGTGCGTGCACGTGGTGAGTGAGTGCACGTGGTGAGTGAGTGCACGTGGTGAGTGAGTGCACGTGGTGAGGGTGCTTGCACCTCCCCATGTGTTCTGAATCACTGCGCCCAGCGAGGCACAAAGGAGCCCCTTCACACCCCCCCCTTCACCCCCCCCCCCCCCCGAGGTCTCCAACCCCCCCCCCCCCCCCGAGCTATATGTGTAGTAGCAATATATATTATAGCAGCTATATATGTAGTAGCTACTACATATATAGTAGCTATATAGCAGCTACATATGTAGTAGCTACTACACTTGTAGTAGCTATATATGTAGTAGCTATATATTATAGCAGCTATATATGTAGTAGCTACTACAGATATATAGTAGCTACTACATATGCAGTAGCTATATATGTAGTAGCTATATATTATAGCAGCTATATATGTAGTGGCTACAACACATGTAGTAGCTACTACACATGTAGTAGCTACTACATATGCAGTAGCTAATACATATGCAGTAGCTATATATGTAGGCAATATATATGTAGTAGCTACCTACACATGTAGTAGCTATATATGTAGTAGCTACTACATATGTAACAGCTACACATGTAGTAGCTACATATGTAGTAGCTACTACACATGTAGTAGCTACTACACGTGTAGTAGCTACTATATATGTAACAGCTACACATGTAGTAGCTACTACGGGCCCCGCACTTTGAAGGGCCCCGCGCTAAATATTTTCAAGCTATCGATTCCGGTTCAGTGATTCTGCACTTGCTTTATTACTATAGTAATATACCGCCTTAAACGTGCATGAACGACTGCGTGTTTAAGGTGGGCGATTTTTCGTATTATCTGGCTGCGGAGCAAATTGAAAAAATACAATGACTTTACTATGCAAGTAAAAACTTTGTGTTTTAAAATGTATTTGTTTTTTTGTATTTAGGGCCCCTTTGTAACAACAGATGTTCCAGGCCCGCCCTAGCTTCATCCAGCACTGGGGTACACCCCCCCCCCTCACCTCTTCCAAATAAAATCCATCCTGGAAACGGTTACCGGTTTCTGACACTGAGAGCTTGTGACCGATTCTGAAACCGCGGTTACTCTTTTTACCAAGTTACCGGTTCAAAATGTCAATTGATTAATAATAATGATAACAACAACATTGAGTGCATTACCTCTGATGA
>NC_133731.1:3427910-3602998 GCF_048934315.1 Petromyzon marinus | reverse complement strand
CATTATTACTTCATCATTATTACTTCATCATTATTACTTCATTATTATTACTTCATCATTATTACTTCATCATTATTACTTCATTATTACTTCATTCATTATTACTTCATCATTATTACTTCCATTATTACTTCATCATTATTACTTCATCATTATTACTTCATCATTATTACTTCATATTATTACTTCATCATTATTACTTCATCATTATTACTTCATCATTATTACTTCATTCATTATTACTTCATCATTATTACTTCATCATTATTACTTCATCATTATTACTTCATCATTATTACTTCATTATTACTTCATCATTATTACTTCATCATTATTACTTCATTATTATTACTTCATCATTATTACTTCATCATTATTACTTCATTATTATTACTTCATCATTATTACTTCATCATTATTACTTCATTATTATTACTTCATCATTATTACTTCATCATATTACTTCATCATTATTACTTCATCATTATTACTTCATCATTATTACTTCATCATTATTATTCATATTACTTCATCATTATTACTTCATCATTATTACTTCATTATTATTACTTCATCATTATTACTTCATCATTATTACTTCATCATTATTACTTCATCATTATTACTTCATTATTATTACTTCATCATTATTACTTCATCATTATTACTTCATTTCATTATTACTTCCATTATTACTTCATCATTATTACTTCATCATTATTACTTCATATTATTACTTCATCATTATTACTTCATCATTATTACTTCATTATTATTACTTCATCATTATTACTTCATCATTATTACTTCATTTCATATTACTTCATCATTATTACTTCATCATTATTACTTCATTATTACTTCATCATTATTACTTCATCATTATTACTTCATCATTATTACTTCATCATTATTACTTCATTATATTCTTCTTATCATTATACTTCATCATTATTACTTCATCATTATTACTTCATCATTATTACTTCATCATTATTACTTCATTATTATTACTTCATCATTATTACTTCATCATTATATTACTTCATATTATTACTTCATCATTATTACTTCATCATTATTACTTCATCATTATTACTTCATCATTATTACTTCATTATTATTACTTCATCATTATTACTTCATCATTATTACTTCATTATTATTACTTCATCATTATTACTTCATTATTATTACTTCATTATTATTACTTCATCATTATTACTTCATTATTATTACTTCATCATTATTACTTCAATTATTACTTCATCATTATTACTTCATCATTATTACTTCATCATTATTACTTCATCATTATTACTTCATTATTATTACTTCATATTATTACTTCATCATTATTACTTCATTATTATTACTTCATCATTATTACTTCATTATTATTACTTCATTATTATTACTTCATCATTATTACTTCATTATTTACTTCATCATTATTACTTCATCATTATTACTTCATTATTATTACTTCATCATTTATTACTTCATCATTATCTACTTCATTATTATTACTTCATTATTATTACTTCATTATTATTACTTCATTATTACTTCATTATTATTAACTTCATTATTATTACTTCATTATTATTACTTCATCATTACTTCATTATTATTACTTCATCATTATTACTTCATCATTATTACTTCATCATTATATTTACTTCATCATTATTACTTCATTATTACTTCATTATTACTTCATTATTATTACTTCATCATTATTAACTTCATTATTATTACTTCATTATTATTACTTCATTATTACTTCATTATTATTACTTCATCATTATTACTTCATTATTATTACTTCATTATTATTACTTCATTATTATTGCTTCATTATTACTTCATTATTATTACTTCATCATTATTACTTCATCATTATTTCTTCATTATTATTACTTCATTATTATTACTTCATTATTACTTCATTATTATCACTTCATCATTATTACTTCATTATTATTACTTCATCATTATTACTTCATTATTATTATTATTAACATTATGATGTTTACTTCCCGTAGCTGGAATTTGGGTTCACTTAATTGCAGAAACCAAATGCAACGAGCGGTGACTTCTCTCTCTCTCTGTCTGTGTGTGGCGTCGCTGGCCACCGTTCTGAGTTCACCAACTCACTGCGGTGGTGACAGCCAAGGTCTGTGTGAGCCTGTGGGGTCTCTGTGTAAGTCTATGGGTCTCTGTGTAAGTCTATGAGTTTCTGTGAAAGTCTATGGGTCTCTGTGTGAGCCTGTGGGTCTCTGTGTGAGTCTATGAGTCTCTGTGTGAGCCTGTGGGTCTCTGTGTAAGTCTATGGGTCTCTGTGTAAGTCTATGAGTCTCTGTGTAAGTCTATGGGTCTCTGTGTAAGTCTATGAGTCTCTGTGTGAGTCTGAGTCTCTGTGTGAGCCTGTGGGTCTCTCAAAGTCTATGGGTCTCTTTGTAAGTCTATGAGTCTCTGTGTAAGTCTGTGAGTCTCTGTGTGAGCCTGTGGGTCTCTGTAAGTCTATGGGTCTCTGTGTAAGTCTATGAGTCTCTGCATGAGCCTGTGGGTCTCTGTGTAAGTCTATGGGTCTCTGTGCAAGTCTATGAGTCTCTGTGTGAGCCTGTGGGTCTCTGTGTAAGTCTATGCGTCTCTGTGTGAGCCTGTGGGTCTCTGTGTACGTCTATGGGTCTCTGTGTAAGTCTATGAGTCTCTGTGTAAGTCTATGAGTCTCTGTGTAAGTCTATGAGTCTCTGTGTGAGCCTGTGGGTCTCTGTGTACGTCTATGGGTCTCTGTGTAAGTCTATGAGTCTCTGTGTAAGTCTATGAGTCTCTGTGTGAGCCTGTGGGTCTCTGTGTAAATCTATGAGTCTCTGTGTGAGCCTGTGGGTCTCTGTAAGTCTATGGGTCTCTGTGTAAGTCTATGAGTCTCTGCATGAGCCTGTGGGTCTCTGTGTAAGTCTATGGGTCTCTGTGCAAGTCTATGAGTCTCTGTGTGAGCCTGTGGGTCTCTGTGTAAGTCTATGGGTCTCTGTGTGAGCCTGTGGGTCTCTGTGTACGTCTATGGGTCTCTGTGTAAGTCTATGAGTCTCTGTGTAAGTCTATGAGTCTCTGTGTGAGCCTGTGGGTCTCTGTGTAAATCTATGAGTCTCTGTGTGAGCCTGTGGGTCTCTGTAAGTCTATGGGTCTCTGTGTAAGTCTATGAGTCTCTGCATGAGCCTGTGGGTCTCTGTGTAAGTCTATGGGTCTCTGTGCAAGTCTATGAGTCTCTGTGTGAGCCTGTGGGTCTCTGTGTAAGTCTATGGGTCTCTGTGTGAGCCTGTGCGTCTCTGTGTAAGTCTATGGGTCTCTGTGTAAGTTTATGGGTCTCTATGTAAGTCTATGGGTATATGTGTGAGCCTATGGGTTTCTGTGTGAGTCTATGGGTCTATGTGTAAGTCTATGGGTTTCTGTGTAAGGTCTATGGGTTTCTGTGTAAGTCTATGGGTTTCTGTGTAAGTCTATGGGTTGCTGTGTAAGTCTATGAGTTTTGTGTACGTCTATGGGTTTCCGTGTAAGTCTGTAGGGATATGTGTGAGTCTATGGGTCTCTGCGTAAGCCTCTGGGTCTCTGCGTGAGTCTATGGGTTTCTGTTAAGTCTATGGGTCTATGTGTGAGTCTATGGGTCTATGTGTAAGCCTATGGGTATATGTGTGAGCCCTATGGGTCTCTGTGTGAGCCTATGGGTCTCTGCGTGAGTCTATGGGTTTCTGTTAAGTCTATGGGTCTCTGTGTGAGTCTATGGGTCTCTGCGTGAGTCTATGGGTTCTGTTAAGTCTATGGGTCTCTGTGTGAGTCTATGGGTCTATGTGTAAGCCTATGGGTATATGTGTGAGTCTATGAATTTCTGTGTAAGTCTATGGGTCTCTGTGTGAGTCTATGGGTCTCCGTGCAAGTCTATGGGTCTCCGTGCAAGTCTATGGGTCTCCGTGCAAGTCCATGGGTCTCTGTGTGAGTCTATGAATTTCTGTGTAAGTCTATGGGTCTGCGTGCGAGTCCATGGGTCTCCATGCGAGTCAACTCGATCCCAGGCTCTCCGTGTGTGAGTGTCTCAGACAGAGCGGTGATGACCACCCCCTTCCCTCTCATCCTCACTGAGGTGCCGTAGACGCGCGCGGATCGCCTGTCCCTTTCTCCACTGCTAGACCGACCCGTGCTGAGCCCCCCCCCCACTCCGCTCCCCCGCCCCTCCCCCATCATCGTCCCGCTCCAATGCATCAAAAAAAAATCACTCGGACAAAGTTTCAGCAGCGCCGCTCCAGTGACGTCATTGCACCCCCCACTCCCAACCCCCCCCACTTCTCCCTCCCCTGCCCCCCTTCTCACTGCGTCAGTTGGTGCGTCACCGCGCCTCATGGGGTAGCTCGCGGGCAGAGGGGAGGGGGGTGAGGGGAGAAGGGGAGGGGGGGGATGAAGGGAAGAGTGAGAGATGGGAGGGGGGACGCTGGGATAGAGAAAAACATGGGGGAGGGTGGTGGGTGGTTCTACACGAGAGGGCAGCGAGAGAGGGAGAGAGAGAGAGATGGGTGAGCAGGGAGGATGGAGAGGAGAGAGAGATGGTGAGCAGGGAGGATGGAGAGGAGAGAGAGAGATGGGTGAGCAGGGAGGATGGAGGAGAGAGAGAGAAGAGGGTGAGCAGGAGAGATGGAGAGGAGAGAGAGAGATGGGTGAGCAGGGAGGATGGAGAGGAGAGAGAGAGAGATGGGTGAGCAGGGAGGATGGAGAGGAGAGAGATGGGTGAGCAGGGAGGATGGAGAGGAGAGGAGAGAGAGATGGGTGAGCAGGGAGGATGGAGAGGAGAGAGAGGGAGAGATGGGTGAGCAGGGAGGATGGAGAGGAGAGAGAGAGAAGAGAGAGAGAGATGGGTGAGCAGGGAGGATGGAGAGGAGAGAGAGGGAGAGATGGGTGAGCAGGGAGGATGGAGAGGAGAGAGAGAGAGATGGGTGAGCAGGGAGGATGGAGAGGAGAGAGAGAGAGATGGGTGAGCAGGGAGGATGGAGAGGAGAGGAGAGAGAGATGGGTGAGCAGGGAGGATGGAGAGGAGAGAGAGGGAGAGATGGGTGAGCAGGGAGGATGGAGAGGAGAGGAAAGAGAGAGATGGGTGAGCAGAGAGGATGGAGAGGAGTGAGAGAGATGGGTGAGCAGGGAGGATGGAGAGGAGAGGAAAGAGAGAGAGATGGGTGAGCAGGGAGGATGGAGAGGAGAGAGAGGGAGAGATGGGTGAGCAGGGAGGATGGAGAGGAGAGAGAGAGAGAGATGGGTGAGCAGGAAGGATGGAGAGGAGAGAGAGAGATGGGTGAGCAGGGAGGATGGAGAGGAGAGAGAGAGAGAGATGGGTGAGCAGGGAGGATGGAGAGGAGAGAGAGAGAGATGGGTGAGCAGGGAGGATGGAGAGGAGAGGAGAGAGAGTGGAGAGAGGGGGGGGGGGAGATGTAAGAAGAGTTGAGAAGCGAGAGAGAGAGGAGAGAGAGAGATGGGTGAGCAGGGAGGATGGAGAGGAGAGGAGAGAAAGAGAGATGGGTGAGCAGGGAGGATGGAGAGGAGTGAGAGATGGGTGAGCAGGGAGGAGAGAGAGAGAGAGTGGAGAGAGGAGGGGGGAGATGCAAGAAGAGTTGAGAAGCGAGAGAGAGAGAGGAGAGTGGAGAGGGGCAATGGGAGAGAGGAGCGATGGGAGAGAGAGAGGAGATGTGGGGCGCGCGCGGGGCGGGAGATGAGGGAGACGGGAGAGCTTTGGGAGGAGAGGGGGAGGGAGAAGAGCGATATGGGAGACAGGGGAGAGCGGTGGGAGAGTTGAGAGAGCGATCATCTCACACTGCTGCCATTGTGCGCGCGCGTGGAGCCACGGGAGAGACGCCCAAAGCTCCACTTCGTCTTCTCCCTCAGCTCCACGATCCTCCTGCAGTGACTCCGTCTCGTCACGGACTCACTCCATCCCCTCCCGTCCCTCCCCTCCCCCCTTCCCCCCTCCCTCCCCTCCCTCCCTCCCCTCCCTCCCTCCCTCCCTCCCTCCGTCCCCTCCCTCCCTCCCCCCTCTCCCTCCCCCTCCCCTCCCTCCATCCCTCCCTCCCCTCCATCCCTCCCCCCCCTCCATCCCTCCTTCCCCCCCCTCTCCCTCCCCTCCCCTCCCTCTTCCCCCCTCCCTCCCCTCCCTCCCTCCCCCCCCTCCCCTCCCCCTTCCATCCCTCCCCCCGTCTTTCCATCTCTCCGTCCCTCCATCCCTCCATCAACCCGTCCATCCTTTCCTCCCTTCCCCCCTCCATCCCTCCCTCCCTCCATCCCTCCCTCCTGCTTAGGGTCAAGTTTGGTTTAGCAGCAGCAGCAGGAGAGTCCGGAGAGAGAGAGGGGGGGGGGTAGAGGTACAGTGCGGGTGGTGTTGGTTGTGGTGGTGGTGGGGGTTAGTGGTAGTCTCGTATTTATCTTGGCTCATCAGCACAGCACAGCCACCCCCTGCCCCCGAGACGTCGAGGCTTAGATGTGGATGGGGTTAGAGGTGGGTGGTGGGTAGGTTGCGGGGTGGGGGTGGGGGGGGAGATTTAACTGCTGCCAGACTCCGAGTGAAGTCGGTTCCACATTGCAAAAGGGTGCCCGCGTTCCCAGACTCGGGGGGGTTCATAATGGCCGTGTCGGAGACTCGGAGTCGCTTCCGTTCAGACCCGGGGGTTCCACTCCGGGTCTTGGCCACACAGGCGCTGTGGTTGCAGCGGAGACTTCACGCAGACGTAGACTCACAGAGAGCCGCAGACTCACTCGCACAGAGAGACACATACTCGCTCACACAGAGAGCCATAGACTCACTCACACAGAGACCCATAGACTCACTCACACAGAGAGCCATAGACTCACTCACACAGAGAGACACAGACTCACTCACATAGAGAGCCATAGACTCGCTCACACAGACAGCCATAGACTCACTCGCACAGAGACCCATAGACTCTCTCGCACAGAGAGACGTAGACTCACTCGCACAGAGAGCCATAGACTCACTCACACAGAGAGACATAGACTCACTCACACAGAGAGCCATAGACTCGCTCACACAGAGAGACACAGACTCACTCACACAGAGAGCCGTAGACTCACTCACACAGAGAGACATAGACTCACTCACACAGAGAGACATAGACTCACTCAGACAGAGAGACATAGACTCACTCGCACAGAAGTGTCGTAGACTCACTCGCACAGAGAGCCATAGACTCACTCACACAGAGAGACATAGACTCACTCACACAGAGAGCCATAGACTCATCACACAGAGAGCCATAGACTCACTCGCACAGAGAGACATAGACTCGCACAGAGACCCATAGACTCGCACAGAGACCCATAGACTCACTCACGCAGACACCCATAGAATCACACAGAGCCATAGACTAACAGAGAGTGCCGGAGACGTACGCAGGGACCAATAGCCTCACTTACATATAGACCCATAGACTCACCCAGACGTATAGACTCACACAAAGACCCGTAGACTTACACAGACACCCATATACTCACTCACGCAGAGACCCATAGACTCACACAGAGACGTATAGACTCACACAAAGACCCGTAGACTTACACAGACACCCATAGACTCACACAGCGTCCCATAGACTCACTTAAAAAACGCCATAGACATACACAGACACCCATAGGCTCGCACAGAGACCCATAGAGTCACACAGAGACCCATAGACTCACACAGACACCCGTAGACTCACACAGAGACACTTAGACTCACTCAGAACCATAGACTCACAGAGACCCATAGACTAACACAGAGACGTGTAGACTCACATAGAGACCCATAGACTCACACAGAGCCCATTGACTCACATAGATACCCGTAGAGTCTCACGCAGAGACTCACACAGAGATCCATTGACTCACGCAGACACCCATAGACTCACACATAGAGCCGTAGGCTCACAGAGAGGCCAGGAGACTCACACAGAGACCCATAGTCTCACTTACATATAGACCCATAGACTCACACAGAGACCCGTCGACTTACACATATACCTATAGACTCACTCACGCAGAGACCCATAGTCTCACTTACATATAGACACATAGACTCACACAGCATCCCATAGAGTCGCACATATACCCGTAGAATCGCGAACACAGAGGCCCATAGACTCACTCACGAAAAAAAACATAGACTCACACAGACACCCGTAGACTCACACAGAGACCCATTGACTCACATAGAGACCCGTAGAGTCTCACGCAGAGACCCATAGACTCACGCAGAGACGTGTAGATTCACAAAGAGACCCGTAGACTTACTCAGAGACCCATAGACTCAGTCAGAGACCCATAGACTCACAGAGAGACCCATAGACTCACACAGAGACCCATAGACTCACTCACGCAGCGACCCATAGACTCACTCAGTTACTCATAGACTCACTCAGAGACCCATAGACTCACACAGAGACCCACAGACTCACACAGAGACCCACAGACTCACACAGAGGCCCATAGACTCACTCAGTTGCCCATAGACTCACTCAGTTGCCCATAGACTCACTCAGAGACCCATAGACTCACTCAGAGACGCATAGACTCACACAGAGACCCGTCGACTTACACAGATACCCATAGACTCACTAACGCAGCGACTCATAGATGCACACAGCTTCCCATAGACTCACTCAAGAAAAAAGCCATATACTCACACAGAGACCCATATACTCACAAAGAGACCGATAGACTCACACAGCGACCCATAGACCCATACAGACACCCGTAGACTCACACAGAGACCCATAGACTCACTTAGATACCCGTAGACTGACTAACAGAGACTCATAGACTCACGCAGATTCCCATAGACTCACTAACACAAACCTATAGACTCACTCAGAGACCCATAGACTCACTCACACAGAGACCCATAGTCTCACTCCGAGACCCATAGACTCACTCATAGACTCATAGACTCACTCACAGATACCCATAGACTCACATACAGACCCACAGACTCACTCAGAGACCCGTAGACTCAATCAGAGACCCATAGACTCACTCACGCAGAGACCCATAGACTCACTCAGATACCCATAGACTCACTCAGAGACCCATAGACTCACTCAGAGACACATGGTCTCACTCGGAGACCCATAGACTCACTCATAGACCCATAGTCTCACTCAGAGACCCATAGACTCACTCATAGACCCATAGACTCACTCACACAGATACCCAATGATTCACTCACGCAGAGACCCATAGACTCACTCAGAGACCCATAGTCACCTCAGAGACCCATAGACTCACTCAGAGACCCATAGACTCACTCACTCAGAGAACCATAGACTCACTCAGAGACCCATAGATTCACTCACGCATAGACCCCAAAGACTCACTTACTCAGAGACCCATAGACTCACTCGGAGACCCATAGACTCACTCGGAGACCCATAGACTCACTCAGAGACCCATAGACTCACTCAGAGACCCATAGATTCACTCACGCATAGACCCAAAGACTCACTTACCCAGAGACCCATAGACTCACTCGTAGACCCATAGACTCACTCAGAGAGCCATAGACTCACTCACACAGAGTTCTATAGACTCACTCAGAGACCCATAGACTCACGCAGAGACCCATAGACTCACTCAGAGACCCATAGACTCACTCACGCAGAGACCCATAGACTCACTCGGAGACCAATAGACTCACTCAGAGAGCCATAGATTAACTCACGCAGAGACCCATAGACTCACTTACACAGAGACCCATAGACTCACTTACACAGAGACCCATAGACTCGAACCAGGTGATTTAAGGCACAGCCCACACGCGTCCATCGCTTCACAATTCGGGGCCATTGTTGTTCATGTCATTATTGTCGGTGCTATTATTGATGTTATTGTCATGGTTATTGTCATTATTGTTGTTGCTGTTATCGCCGCGGTTATTGTTGTTATTTTAATCGTTATTTTGTTATTGTTGCTGTTCTTGCCGTGGTTATTGCCCTGTTTATTGCCATTGTTCTTATTGTCATTATTGTTGTTGTTATTTGCCGTGGTTATTGTCATTATTATTTGTGTTGTTATTGTCGCTGCTATTGCCGTGTTTATTGCCATTAGTGTTGCTTGTTGTTATTAATCCATTCAATTTACTTGTTGAGTAAGAACTCTCCCCCCCCCCCCACCGCCCACTAGCGGGGGCACCGCATTGCTTCTCAATGAATGGAAGGTAGTCCCATACCTATGAAACCGAGGCACAAGATCCCACACGCGTGTCCACCAACATGAGAGGAGGGAACAACTCAGCATCACGTCCAAACGCAGTGGTAGCAGTAGCAATAGCGGTCGCTTGTGTTGCGCCCGAAACGTCGTGATTTATTTTATTTTATACCTACCACGTGACTTTACCGAAATAACCAAAGAGTACGAATTAGTTTTGTTTGATTATTTTTTATTTTTTTTATTTTTGAATTCACAAAGAGCATTAAAGCGAACGCGCGTTGGGCAATGTTCTTCCAGTGATATCCATTGATGCTCGACGTTTCGGACGACGGTCCTTATTCACAGCACATAGATCGGCGATGTCCTAAGTTGCTGCGTGTGTGTGTCTGTGTGTGGCGAGTGTTTGTTCGGCGATCGGTGAGTGCACGTGGTGAGTGAGTGCACGTGGTGAGTGAGTGCACGTGGTGAGTGCACGTGGTGAGTGAGTGCACGTGGTGAGTGAGTGCACGTGGTGAGTGAGTGCACGTGGTGAGTGAGTGCACGTGGTGAGGGAGTGCACCTGGTGAGTGAGTGCACGTGGTGAGTGCACGTGTTGAGTGAGTGCACGTGGTGAGTGAGTGCTCGTGGTGGACTGCACGTGTGAGTGAGTGCACGTGGTGAGTGCACGTGGTGAGTGAGTGCACGTGGTGAGTGAGTGCACGTGGTGGAGTGAGTGCACGTGGTGAGTGAGTGCACGTGGTGAGTGAGTGCACGTGGTGAGTGAGTGCACGTGGTGAGTGCACGTGGTGAGTGAGTGCACGTGGTGAGTGAGTGCACGTGGTGGAGGGAGTGCACGTGGTGAGTGAGTGCACGTGGTGAGTGAGTGCACGTGGTGAGTGAGTGCACGTGGTGAGTGAGTGCACGTGGTGAGTGAGTGCACGTGGTGAGTGAGTGCACGTGGTGAGTGAGTGCACGTGGTGAGGGTGCTTGCACCTCCCCATGTGTTCTGAATCACTGCGCCCAGCGAGGCACAAAGGAGCCCCTTCACACCCCCCCCTTCACCCCCCCCCCCCGAGGTCTCCAACCCCCCCCCCCCGAGCTATATGTGTAGTAGCAATATATATTATCGCAGCTATATATGTAGTAGCTACTACATATATAGTAGCTATATAGCAGCTACATATGTAGTAGCTACTACACATGTAGTAGCTCTATATGTAGTAGCTATATATTATAGCAGCTATATATGTAGTAGCTACTACATATATATCAGCTACTACATATGCAGTAGCTATATATGTAGTAGCTATATATTATAGCAGCTATATATGTAGTGGCTACTACACATGTAGTAGCTACTACACATGTAGTAGCTACTACATATGCAGTAGCTACTACATATGCAGTAGCTATATATGTACCAGCTATATATGTAGTAGCTACTACACATGTAGTAGCTATATATGTAGTAGCTATATATGTAGTAGCGATATATTATAGCAGCTATATATGTAGTAGCTACTACATATGTAACAGCTACACATGTAGTAGCTACTACATATGTAACAGTTACATATGTAGTAGCTACAACACGTGTAGTAGCTACAACACGTGTAGTAGCTACAACACGTGTAGTAGCTACAACACGTGTAGTAGCTACTACACGTGTAGTAGCTACTACATATGTAACAGCTACACATGTTGTAGCTACTACGGGCCCCGCACTTTGAAGGGCCCCGCGCTAAATATTTTCAAGCTATCGATTCCCGTTCAGTGATTCTGCACTTGCTTTATTACTATAGTACTATACCGCCTTAAACGTGCATGAACGACTGCGTGTTTAAGGTGAGCGATTTTTCGTATTATCTGGCTGCGGAGCAAATGAAAAAATACAATGACTTTACTATGCAAGTAAAAACTTTGTGTTTTAAAATGTATTTGTTTTTTTTGTATTTAGGGCCCCTTTGTAACAACAGATGTTCCAGGCCCGCCCTAGCTTCATCCAGCACTGGGTACACCCCCCCCCTCACCTCTTCCAAATAAAATCCATCCCTGGAAACGGTTACCGGTTTCTGACACTGAGAGCTTGTGACCGATTCTGAAACCGCGGTTACTCTTTTACCAAGTTACCGGTTCAAAATGTCAATTGATAATAATAATGATAAACAACAACATTGAGTGCATTACCTCTGATGAGGACTGATGAGGAGGAGTAGGAGGATGAGGTTGAGTGAGACGGGATCGTGGAGGAGGAAGAGGGCAGTGGAGGTGGAGTGGAGGAGGAGTGGAGGAGGAGTGGAGGAGGTGGTGGAGGGGAGTGGAGGAGGTGGTGAAGGGAGTGGAGGAGGTGGAGGGGAGTGGAGGAGGAGGAGGGGAGTTATGGAGGGGAGTGGAGGAGGTGGTGGAGGGGAGTGGAGGAGTGGTGAGGGGAGTGGAGGAGGTGGAGGGGAGTGGAGGAGGAGTGGAGGAGGTGGTGGAGGGGAGTGGAGGACGAGGTGGGAGGGGAGTGGAGGAGGTGGTGGAGGGAGTGGAGGAGGTGGTGTGGAGGGAGTGGAGGAGGTGGTGGAGGGGAGTGGAGGAGGTGGTGGAGGGGAGGGAGGAGGTGGTGGAGGGGAGTGGAGGAGGTGGTGGAGGGGAGTGGAGGAGGTGGTGGAGGGGAGTGGAGGAGGTGGAGCGGAGTGGAGGAGGTGGAGGGGAGTGGAGGAGGAGGTGAAGGGGGAGTGGAGGAGGAGGAGGGGAGTGGAGGAGGAGGTGGAGGGGAGTGGAGGAGGAGGGGAGTGGAGGAGGTGGAGGGGAGTGGAGGAGGTGGTGGAGGGAGTGGAGGAGGTGGAGGGGAGTGGAGGAGTGGAGGGGAGTGGAGGAGGTGGAGGGGAGGGGAGTGAAGGAGGAGGGGAGGGGGGTGGTGGAGGGGAGTGAGAGGAGGGAGAAGGAGGGGGATAGTGGAGGTAGAGGAGAGTAAATGAGGAGTGGAGGAGGAGGAGGCGTGAGACGGAGATCGTGGGGGGACCGGGGGGTGGAAGGGCGGGGCTGCCCGCCCTCAACATCAATCGCCCTCCACGTGGATTTAGTGGCGCTCGTGAAAGGCCGTTAACACGTGGGCAGTGTAAACAAACCGCAACCTCCACCCTGCCCCTCCCTCCTTCTCCCTCCTCCTCCACCCTCCCCGACTCCTCCCCCCTCCCCCTCCCGACCCTCCTCCCCCCTTCCGACTCCTCCCCCTCCTCTTCCTCCACTCTCCCTCCTTCTCCCTCCTCCACTCCAACCTCCTCCTCCTTCCTCCACCCTTCTTCCCCCTCCCTCCTCCTCCACCCTGCCCCTCCCGACTCCTTCTCCCTCCTCCCCCCGACTCCTCCCCCCTCCTCCTTCCTCCACTCTCCCTCCTCCTTCCTCTCCTCCACCCTTCTTCTCCCTCCCCCTCCCCCTCCTCTTCCTCCACCCTCCCTCCTCCACCCTCCCTCTCCCTCCCTTCACCCTCCTTCCCCCTCTCTCCCTCCTTCTCCCTCCTCCTACTCCACCCTCCCTCTCCTTCCTCCACCCTCCTCATCACAGAATCCGGTTGCCACCTGTCCGGCTTTCAGATAATCGTCACTGGATGTTGGCCGTGAGCGGAATCGAACTCGCTACACTACCGCACAGACACACACGTGACGTTGCGGTGAGGTCAATGGCTGGGGAGGCACTGGCTAGTGTCAGAGCCAGATTCACACACTGATGGGGGGGCGTGTCCTCACTGAGGGGGGGGCGTGTTAGACACGCCCCCCCCCCCTCAGTGAGGCAGATGTGATAGCTGCCTCCCCCTGGTGCTTTTTCATTGCAGTTTCGTGACGAGACCAGCGAGCCTAAACATCTTGTTACACGTTCGTGAAATAAGTTACCTGGATTAGGGAAGGCGAGGACATGAATTGAAGGGTCTACAAACATTACATTGGTGACGTTCCAGGGTAGTCCACAATTCCCAGGCTCCTTCTCCACGCCTACCCATTGGTAGGGAAGGGAGTACTGTGTGTGTGTGTGTTGAACTTCTTTCACGCCGTACGTAGCCAGCCGTTTTAATCGGAGGTGCGGTGGTGGTGGTGGTGGTGGGGGGTGGAAGACACCAAAATTTCCACGCATAAATGAGCAGGTCAATTTAAACCAGGGGGTCCCCAACCCCCGGGCCACGGACCGGTACCGGTCCGCGGCCTGTTAGGAACCGGGCCTCACAGCAGCAGCAGGAGGAGGTGAGAGCGGTGAAGTCGATCACGTGGCCCGCCCCCCCCCCCCCCCCGTTATTTTATTATTTACCACTTCCATCCGCGCCTCTTTCCCAGCGCACTGCGCACTCAGTCTCAGTCACGTGGTGTTGGTAAGCCCGCAAGCTGCCAAACCCCCCAGTAGCCACGATGAGTCAAAGACAAACGTCGCTGGAGAGCTCCCTTTGAAAAGGGGGAAAGACCCAATGATGACTCCCCCTCCTGGTCCGTGAACAAATTTATCTTCCACGAAACCGGTCCCTGGTGCCCAAAAGGTTAAGGGACCGCTGATTTGGACGACGAGTTAAAAAAAAAAGTGCAGCACAGCTCCCAAGCGGCTCCCGAACGTCGGAAGGAATCGCCAGCGCGTTCCAGACGGCCGCCGGAGCCGGCGGCGCTGCTCCGTAAACGCGGCGCGGCGATGCGGGGACCGCCGGCCCCTGTTCGGCGCTTCGCCGAGTTTGCGAACGCGGCGATGCGGGGACCGCGGGCCGCCGTCAGGGAATACCCGCGGCGGGAGTTGGCGCGACGATGCCTCGTGGTGCCGCTCCTTGCTGCCAGCTCGGCTCGGCGGTTCACTGTCGGGGGGGCGGGCTTCGGTGAAGTTTGTGTTCGCGCGGCAAAAGCGGGAGGCCAGGTCTGCCCGCGGCTGAACAGCGATCCCGCTCTGTCAAGGCGGCGGCGGTGGCGATGGTTGGGTGGATCACTCGCAGAGATGGGCTGTTGAGCTCCCTTTCCTTACCCGTGACGTGCGGTGAGGTCAGTGGCTGGGGAGGCACTGGCGAGTGTCAGAGCCAGATTCACACACTGAGGGGGGCGTGGCCTCACTGAGGGGGGGCGTGGCCTCACTGAGGGGGGCGTGTTAGATACGTCCACCCTCAGTGAGGCAGATGTGATAGCTGCCTCCCCCTGGTGCTTTTTCATTGCAGTTTCGTGACGAGACCAGCGAGCCTAAAATCTTGATACACATAATACGTGAAATAAGTTACCTGGAGTATGGAAGGCGAGGACATGAAATGAAGGGGTCTACAAACATTACATTGGTGACGTACTGAGATAGTAACAGGCACGCGCTTATCGCCCTCGCTCCATCCAGTTACTGAGGGGTTGCGCAATCACAGGGGAGGCTGAGCTCGTCGCTGCCTCACCTCTCGTCGCTTCCTGCATTTGCAGCGGAGCTCCGCAAATTTGGCGATTTTGACTGTGAAATTTATTGTAATCGTACAGAAATTACATTTGTAACGCACATCAGTGGGGGAAAAAAATCTTAATATTTATTTGATTTAATTATTATTATTTTTTTTTTACTTTTCGTAACAGCTATTTTCATTGGAGTATGAGAGGCGGGGCTCTGCCTCCCCTGACCGCACGTCCCTGCTACTTTCCCGTGGGTGGGGCGTCAAGCAAGAGCCGCAGCCCTGCATGGCCCTGCCAGTAGGGGTGGGTACAGCAAAGCGTGTGGACTAATCTCCATCTGTTCCATCTCGCGTGCTGTGGGTGGGGCGTCAAGCAAGAGTCGTAGCCCTGCATGGCCCTGCCAGTAGGGGGCGGTACAGCAGCAAAGTGTGTGGACTAATCTCCATCTGTTCCATCTCGCGTGCTGTGGGTGGGGCGTCAAGCAAGAGCCGTAGCCCTGCATGGCTCTGCCAGTAGGGAGCGGTACAGCAGAAAAGTGTGTGGACTAATCTCCATCTGTTCCATCTCGCGTGCTGTGGGTGGGGCGTCAAGCAAGAGCCGTAGCCCTGCATGGCCCTGCCAGTAGGGGGCGATACAGCAGCAAAATGTGTGGACTAATCTCCATCTGTTCCATCTCGCGTGCTGTGGGTGGGGCGTCAAGCAAGAGCCGTAGCCCTGCATGGCCCTGCCAGTAGGGGGCGGTACAGCAGCAAAGTGTGTGGACTAATCTCCATCTGTTCCATCTCGCGTGCTGTGGGTGGGGTGTCAAGCAAGAGCCGTAGCCCTGCATGGCTCTGCCAGTAGGGAGCGGTACAGCAGCAAAGTGTGTGGACTAATCTCCATCTGTTCCATCTCGCGTGCTGTGGGCGTCAAGCAAGAGACGTAGCCCTGCAAGGCTCTGCCAGTAGGGGGCGGTACAGCAGCAAAGTGTGTGGACTAATCTCCATCTGTTCCATCTCGCGTGCTGTGGGTGGGGCGTCAAGTAGGAGTCGTAGCCCTGCATGGCCCTGCCAGTAGGGAGCGGTACAGCAGCAAAGTGTGTGGACTAATCTCCATCTGTTCCATCTTGCGTTCTGTGGGCGTCAAGCAAGAGACGTAGCCCTGCTTGACTCTGCCAGTAGGGGGCGGTACAGCAGCAAAGTGTGTGGACTAATCTCCATCTGTTCCATCTTGCGTTCTGTGGGCGTCAACCAAGAGCCGTAGCCCTGCTTGACTCTGCCAGTAGGGGGCGGTACAGCAGCAAAGTGTGTGGACTAATCTCCATCTGTTCCATCTCGCGTTCTGTGGGCGTCAACCAAGAGCCGTAGCCCTGCATGGCTCTGCCAGTAGGGGGCGGTACAGCAGCAAAGTGTGTGGACTAATCTCCATCTGTTCCATCTCGCGTGCTGTGGGTGGGGCGTCAAGCAAGAGTCGTAGCCCTGCATGGCTCTGCCAGTAGGGGGCGGTACAGCAGCGAAGCGTTGTGGACTAATCTCCATCTGTTCCATCTCGCGTCGTCCCACTCTTTACTACACACCGCGCCTCATTTGAGGCTGAGTCGACCTAGGGAGGAGGCCCAGGTACCGGTTCAGATAATCGTCAGCGGTGTTGGTCGTGAGCGAGAATCGAACTGGGGTCGCCGGGTATCGTAACGCAGCACGCTTACCACTTTGCCACCGCTCCCCGCGACCTTGGACTCGGAACCTGATCGCAGGGTCCTGGTCCCAGCGAACTGGTCCCAGGAACCAGGGAACACGGAACCTGGGACCAGGAACTGTGGATAACAAGAGCAAAAGAATGAATGAATTTGTGACTCGATTCATGAATGTATGACAATTCATGAATCATAATTTTTCAAATAATGAATTAATGTGTGATTTAATTCCTGAATGAATGAATGTGGGACTCGATTCATGAATGAATGTGTTTCTCCATTCATGAATGAATGCGTGACTCTATTCTTGAATGAATGTGTGACTCTATTCTTGAATGAATGTGTGACTCGATTCATGAATTAATGCGTTTCTCGATTCATGAATAAATGTGACTCCATTCATGAATTAATGTCTGACTCCATTCATGAACGAATGAATGCGTGACTATTCATGAATGAATGCATGTGTGACTCAATTCATGAATGAACGAATGTCTGACTCGATCCATGCGCATCGTGACATCGCGATTAGACACCATCGGACGAGTCCCTGGTTCATTCGGAGCGAGTCTATCTGACTCAACTCAGAGATATCCTTCCCAATGATCGATGAGGGACTTCGCTTCCACATCGTTCGAAACGAGAATCCCGCAGCATCCAGCCGGCAAAAACTCGCCTCTCACACACGTAGGCGGCTGGCCTCGTTCTCTGCCGGTTAAAGTTTGTGCGGCTCACTGATCTCTCTACCCAACATTGGCTATCGCGTGCGATTTGGATTTACTCTTCGATAGGGCTATGCGGTCGGGCTGGTACAGCACTGTGTGTGTGTACTGTGTGTGTGTGTACTGTGTGTGTGTGTGTGTACTGTGTGTACTGTGTGTGTACTGTGTGTGTGTACTGTGTGTGTACTGTGTGTACTGTGTGTGTACTGTGTGTACTGTGTGTGTGTACTGTGTGTACTGTGTGTATGTGTACTGTGTGTACTGTGTGTGTGTACTGTGTGTGTGTACTGTGTGTACTGTGTGTGTGTGTACTGTGTGTGTGTGTGTACTGTGTGTACTGTGTGTGTGTACTGTGAGTACTGTGTGTGTGTACTGTGTGTGTGTACTGTGTGTACTGTGTGTGTGTACTGTGTGTGTGATGTACTTTGTATGTGCACTGTGTGTGTACTGTGTGTGTGTACTGTGTGTACTGTGTGTGTGTACTGTGTGTACTGTGTGTATGTGTACTGTGTGTGTGTACTGTGTGTGTGTGTACTGTGTGTACTGTGTGTATGTGTACTGTGTGTGTACTTTGTGTGTGATGTACTTTGTGTGTGTACTGTGTGTGTACTGTGTGTGTACTGTGTGTGTGTACTGTGTGTGTGTACTTTGTGTGTGTACTGTGTGTACTGTGTGTGTGTACTGTGTGTGTGATGTACTTTGTGTGTGCACTGTGTGTGTACTGTGTGTGTGCACTGTGTGTGTGCACTGTGTGTGTGTGCACTGTGTGTGCACTGTGTGTGTACTGTGTGTGTGCACTGTGTGTGTACTGTGTGTGTGCACTGTGTGTGTGTGTGTGCACTGTGTGTGTGTGCACTGTGTGTGTGTACTGTGTGTGTACTGTGTGTGTGTGCACTGTGTGTGTACTGTGTGTGTGTGTGTACTGTGTGTGTGTGTAGTGTGTGTGTGTAGTGTGTGTGTGTACCGTGTGTGTGTGTGCACTGTGTGTGTGCACTGTGTGTGTGTGTACTATGGTGCGCTACTCTACAGGCATCAGTCTCACACAGTGATGTAAGACGCAGAGGCTGCTGGGGCGAGTGCTGTTCGCGAGTAGCAGCACCTGTGAAGGCCGGCACGGCACACCAGAGGGTTAGAGTGGCAGGCGCAACGCCCGGCCGCCTTTGTCTCCCCAGTGGCGGTGTTTTACACACCGCACCAGGTACTCATTAGAGGCTGAGTCGAGCTAGAGGGAGGCCCAGGACCGGGTTCAATGGCTGTGTCGGTGGACGCGAGCGGGAATTGAACTCGGGGTCGCCGGGTTCGTAGCGCGGCGTAGCGCTAAACCGCTGCACCACCGCTCCCCCAGCACAGAGACGCAAAGGGAAAGGTGGGCACCATCATAAGCGGAACATCGAATCGATACTGGGAGAATCCTCTGCGCTGTAACGCAACACGCAATAACAAAGACACGAGATCGTTGTGCAAGGTACATTGAGGGTAAACAAACGACTTTGACAATCCATACTCTTTGGTTCTTTCGGTAAAGCCGCGTCGGTAGGAAAATTCTAGATCACGACGTTTCGATCGCGACACGCAAGCGAGACCATAATCAGCTGAGACGATCGCAGCAGGGGGGGAAACTGCAGCGAGTTTTTGCCGGCTGGATGCTGCTGGATTCTCGTTTCGAACGATGTGGAAGCGAAGTCCCTCAACGATCATTGGGAAGGATATCTCTGAGTTGAGTCAGATGGGCTCGCTCCGAATGAACCAGGGACTCGTCCGACGGTGTCTAATCGCGATGTCACGATGCGCATGGATCGAGTCGGACATTCGTTCATTCACGAATCGAGTCGCACGTTCATTCATCAATCGAGTCGCACGTGCATTCATTCATGAAATAGTCACGCATTCATTCGTTCATGAATCGAGTCAGACATTCATTCATGAATCGAGTCACGCATTAATTCATGAATCGCGTCACACATTCATTCAAGAATAGAGTCACACATTCATTCAAGAATAGAGTCACACATTCATTCAAGAATAGTCGCACATTCATTCATGAATCAACTCAACTCAACTCAGAGAGAGAGAGAGAGAGTTGAGTCAGATGGACTCGCTCCGAATGAACCGGGGACCCGTCCGACCGCGTCTAATGCCTGTCTGTCTCTAACCCCATATCTGCATTTGTCATCAACATGCTAAATCCCTCTGTTGATATGTAAACTCCTTTGTCAAGATGCTCTCCTTCTCCCACCCAGCCTAAAAAAAAACGCTGCCAAGCTTAGCGCAGTGTTCATTAGGACGCTGTCTCTACGACAGCCTCTGTTTCGAACTTGATTAGGTGCTGTAGTGACTGCAGGTCTGTATATATATCTATGTATATATATCTGCGGTTATGTGTTTCCTCTCTCTCTTAATTTTAGCTTTTCTGTACCTGATGACGATTGCTTACGTTGCAATCGAAACGTCGTATGCTATTATGTAATTTTATTTTTGGTATTATTTCTACGTGACTTTACCGAAATAACCAAAGAGTAGCCTCTGTTTCTTCGCCCGAGGATGGCTGCTTGCGTTGTGGCCGAAACGTCGTGAGAATTTTCTTTTATCATGTATTAGATTTTTATTACTTTATTATTCCACTTCTACGTGGTGACTTTACCGAAAGAACCAAGAATATGAATCCCTCCAGTCGCGAAAGCTTCAAATCAAGATTGGACAATACAATTACAACTATTTTGCACGCTTTAATTTAACTCACTCTGTCTGTTGTTGTTGTTGTTGACGTTGTTGTATCCTCAAATCTTGTAACTCAATTGTAACCCACTTCCCAATGTGGTATCGACTGCAAACTTGATATACTTATGTCATACTGATGACAATAGTAGATAATATCATACAAAAAAAATATATTTTTAAGCATTATTTTTTATACGTTTTGTTTCGGCTTGGGTCTGATTGTCCACGCTCAACTCACGTTGGCTGTAGTTGGCCACGGTCCCCCTTACGTTGTGGCAAGCTTCGGGGCCACTTCCTGGAGTCGTGGAGTTCTGACATTACTAGTACGGTACATTTCATTAAAGCGTGGTTTTTAAAAAAAGTTTTTTTTTAAATAAAATATTACTTATTTAATTTCAGAAGCGGCCCGGCTGTCACAGACGCTAGTTGCGTGCTCAGCAAAGTTGCGGCGATACCGCCCGTCATCATCATCACCATCATCATCGTCATCGTCGTGTGTAAGGGGCAGTTCATAAATGACGTCACGCACATAGGGGGTGGTGGGGGAGGAGTCAGACATTTGTGACGATGTGTGGCGAGGGGGAGGGGGGGCGGGGGGGGTTTGAGAAATGTGACGTCGCATCAAAATGCGCAACTTTATGAATAAATATAGACACAACACGTTCTGCTTAATTAAATAGACTTTTTAATAAATGTTTTCTACCTACAACACCGGAGTGTGGCGACACATTAAATACGCAACTATAATGACAATAGTTTAAAGCGATTTGAAGCATGTTTTATATATTTTTTTTGGGGGGGGGGGGGGCAGAGCTTTGTGACGTCATATTTGAAGGGGGGGGGTCTGACTTTTTGTGACGCCGTGTGACGAAGGGGTCGAGGGGTCAAAAATCGTCCAAAATCGCGTGACGTCATTTATGGACGGCCCCTAAATGTGTATCAGCAGCCGCGTTTTGTGTGACCTTCTGACCCCGGTGGTGTGCCCCGAACGGACCATCCGTGACACAAAGAGCTTCATAGCTCGTCGGATTCCTCCTGCAAAGTATCAAGACAAGATTCCGATTCTGAAATCGTCGACAACGGGCGAGCGTGACGGTCCGAGAGAGACAGGGAGAGACGTGAATATTCGTGTGCTTTTATATGTCGCGAGAACGTGATGGGGATTCCAGCAGAGATGAGATTCAAGCGAGAAGCAGCATTCCTCCGTGTGTGTGTGCGCGTGTGTGTGTGCACGTGTGTGTGTGCACGTGTGTGTGTGCACGTGTGTGTGTGTGCACGTGTGTGTGTGTGTGTGTGCACGTGTGTGTGTGCGTGCACGTTTGTGTGTGTGCAAGTGTGTGCGTGCACGTGTGTGTGTGCACGTGTGTGTGTGCACGTGTGTGTGTGCACGTGTGTGTGTGCACGTGTGTGTGTGGGCGTGCACGTGTGTGTGTGTGCACGTGTGTGTGTGTGTGCACGTGTGTGTGTGTGTGCACGTGTGTGTGAGTGTGCACGTGTGTGAGTGTGTGCACGTGTGTGTGTGTGTACACGTGTGTGTGGGCAGCGGTAGTGTGGCGGTTTTCGTGATGCGCTACGAACCCGGCGACGCGAGTTCGATTCCCGCTCACGGCCAACACCGGTGACGACTTATCTGAACCGGTCCTGCGCCCTCCCCCAGGTGGGCTCAGCCTCAAATGAGTAACCTGGTGCTGTGTGTGTAGTGAACCTCGCCCACTGGGGAGACAAAGGCGGCCGGACGTGGTGCTTGTCGTCCACCCCCCTCGTGTGTGCCGGGCCGGCCTTCACATGCGCTGCTCGCTAGCGGCACTTGCCCCAACGGTCTGTGCAGCCTATACGGGGGATCTTTGTCTTTCTTTGTGGGGCACGTGCAACGAGGAGGAGGAAGAGGAGATCCGATGGCATAGCCACCGCACCCGTGCCTCCACGCCAACGCAAACAGCCCCGAGGCACTGTCCGCCTCTGTCCCCTCTACCCCTGCTCCTCTACCCCTGTCCCCTCTACCCCTGCCCCCACTACCCCTGCCCCCTCTACCCCTGCCCCCTCTACCCCTGCCCCCTCTACCCCTGCCTCCTCTACCCCTGCCCCCTCTACCCCTGCCCCCTCTACCCCTGCCCCCTCTACCCCTGCCCCCACTACCCCTGCCCCCTCTACCCCTGCCCCCTCTACCCCTGCCCCCTCTACCCCTGCCTCCTCTACCCCTGCCCCCACTACCCCTGCCCCCTCTACCCCTGCCCCCACTACCCCTGCCCCCTCTACCCCTGCCCCCACTGCCCCTCTACCCCTGCCCCCTCTACCCCTGCCCCCTCTACCCCTGCTCCTCTACCCCTGCTCCTCTACCCCTGCCCCCTCTACCCCTGCCCCCTCTACCCCTGCCCCCTCTACCCCTGCCTCCTCTACCCCTGCCCCCACTACCCCTGCCTCCTCTACCCCTGCCCCCACTACCCCTGCTCTACTACCCCTGCCCCCTCTACCCCTGCCCCCTCTACCCCTGCCCCCTCTACCCTTGCCCCCTCTACCCCTGCCCCCACTACCTCTCAACCACTGCCCCTCAACCCGTGCCCCCTCTACCCCTGCCCCCTCTTTCCCTTTACACCCCTGCCCCCTCTACCCTAGCCCTTGCTTCCCTCTCTGTGGCTCTGAATTGTGTTGGAATCCGTCTGCTATTACGCAGGCAACGTGGCGGGGGGGGGGGACAACTTTGAAAAGTTTAAACTATTAACTTTTTTTATTTTACCAAGTTAAAGCCCAACCAACTATTGATCTGTTAAGCTGTGTTTTTGTTTCTTCGTCAGAAGCGACCTGGGCCTTCACAAACGATAGCAGCTCAGCGAAGTCGGTTAGCTTATCGTCGTCATCACGATCATCGTCGCGATCATCATCACGATCATCGTCACGTGGACATGTACAGCAGCAGCCAAATAGTCCGAGACGCGTGGACGTCGATTCAAATCGTGGTGGGGTGGAGGTGCGAACCCGGAGAAGAAAAATCCACGGGCAGAGACAGATAGAGAGAGAGAGAGACGCGCAAATATACAGCAGCAGCAGCAGGCGTCGTCAGGGTCGGGATATGACCCACGACCTCCTGAGTACCAGACGAGGTAGTTAACATCTCCTAGCCACCGTGATGATGATGATGATGAGAGAGACAAAAACTCTAAATATACAGCAGGCATCGTCAGGGTCGGGATCGAACCCACGGTCCTCCTGTAAACCAGGCGAGGTAGTTAACATATCCTAGCCACTGTGATGATGATGAGAGAGAGAGAGACACAAACTCCAAATATACAGCAGACGTCGTCAGGGTCGGGATAGAACTCACGGACCTCTTGTGTACCAGGCGAGGTAGTTAACATCTCCTAGCCACCGTGATGATGATGATGAGAGAGACACAAACTCCAAATATACAACAGGCATCGTCAGGGTCGGGATCGATAATTTACCTTCAAAATAAACATCTGGCCACGTCTCCCCCCCCCCCCCCCCCAGATTAGGGTATCACGCACACCCCCAGGTTGAGAACCAATGACTTACAAAAACGAAAAGATGAATGCACGATTAATGAGAGAGAGACAGATAAAAAAACTGCACATATCAAGAGAACGATCATCGCAGAGAAAATAAATGAAATTAAGTCAATCCGTTCGCTACGTCAACATCGCCTTAACCAGTTGTGTGTATGTGTGCATGCGTGCATGCGTGCATGCGTGTACGTGTGTATGCGTGTACGTGTGCATGCGTGTACGCGTGTATGTGTGTATGCGTCCATGCGTGTACGTGTGTACGCGTGTACGCGTGTACGTGTGTACGTTTGTACGCGTGTACGTGTGTATGCGTGTATGCGTGTATGTGTGTACGTGTGTACGCGTGTACGTGTGTACGCGTGCATGCGTGTATGCGTGTATGTGTGTAAGCGTGTATGAGTGTAAGCGTGTATGAGTGTATGTGTGCATGCGTGTATGTGTGTATGTGTGTACGTCTGTATGTGTGTACGTGTGTATGCGTGTATGTGTGTATGCGTGTATGCGTGCATGCGTGTATGTGTGTGTGTGTACGTGTGTACGTGTGTGTGTGTACGTGTGTACGTGTGTATGCGTGTATGTGTGTATGTGGAACCTCACTCGCATCCTCCGTAGTCAATCGTTGCATATCGAACGTTCTCTCCGGGTCTGCGTGTGTGTGACCCCCCCCCCCCCATGTGAGAAATCGGAAGCAATCTTCTGCTGGCTGTCCGATTGAGCGTGTGAAGGCATCGGCGTTCATCTGAGCCGTGGGTGGAAACTCCACGTTGCTATGACAGGGGACGGGGGAGGCGAGTGTATTCGTTGATCTCCCTTCCACAAAGTAGTACTGGTTTTCTTGGTTCTTTCGGTAAAGTCACGTAGAAAGGGAAATAATAAAATAAAAATAAAACAATAACATTTTTTTCTTATTTTATTATTTCTCTTCTACGTGACTTTAAGCATATGAATCCCTGCAGTCACGAAATCTTTAATTCGAAAAAAAAGTAGTACTCGTGTTATCGACCCCGGGAGGGCTGATGAGTTTTTCCCATTGCGAGGCTCGCTCCAGGCCATAAACAACAACCGCTCTCACCACGGCGCTTGTGCCAGGCTAGGTGCACCTTGAGGCCGTCACGTGAAGCGTGAACGTCTCGTTGCTGGCAGGAGGTGACGGGACAGGCCCAGCAAGTGTGGCACGGGTTGACTGATTGAGATATGTACCACCTGTGCCCCCCCCCCAACCCCTCCCCCCCTACGGTGTCAACTCGCTGCATTTAACCGCCCGGTGCTGCGCTCGTTGTTGTGAGCGTCGCTCCCTCCGCCCTCCGTTGTTGTTGTTGTTGGAGGGGCGACTGCCTCCAACTGCACATCAGCAGCAGCGGCAGCGTCCTTCACGAGCCTCCTCCTCCAACTCCACAGAGGCCGATCTTGGCACCGCTGGCTTACCGCTAATCTGCGAGCCCACTCCTTCTGCACCCCATCAGCTCCATCTCTTCTCGAAGTTGTAACGGGGGCAAAGATAATCTCTGGTTCTCTCGGTAAAGTCACGTAGGTAAAATAAAAATAAATAAAACGAATCGCAACACAAAGCAATCGTCATCAGGTGGGAGTACCCCAGCAAGTAAACAATGCTGAGAGACTCGATCACGTGAGTATGGATTCCTGCAGTCACGAAAGCTTCAAAGGCAAAGGCAAAGATACCCCCCCGTACAGCCTCACCACACTGTTGGGGCAAGTGCAGCGACAATGAAAATCGGCACCGCGGCACACGAATGGGGATGGGTGTGCAGCACACCACGCCCGGCCGCCTTTGTCTCCCCAGCGGCGGTGTTTACCACAGAGAGCACCGGGTACCCAATTTGAGGCCGAGTAGACCTAGGGGAGAATCGAGACTCGTTTGGCTCACCGCGTTTTCGTCGTGCAACGCGCTAACCACGTGCGTGCACACAGAGACAAAGGTTAGCGCAGCGCGCTAACCGCTACACTACCGTGGAGTGTGTGTGCATGCACACACAGACACACACACACGTGGAGTGTGTGTGTGTCTGTGTGCGTGCATGCACACACACAGGAACACACACACGTGGAGTGTGTGTGTGCCTGTGTGTGTGCGTGGACACACAGACACACGCACCAAGCTGGGATGAGGGCCTCTCTCGCTGATGTCTTCCGACTGATGACTTCAGTTCAATATGTGCGACCGTGCAGACACCCGCGGTTACATTACACACGAAGACAATTGCAAAGGTCCCCCGCGTAGCCTGTCACAGGCTGTTGGGGCAAGTGCTGTTAGCGCGTAGCAGCAGCTGTGAAGGCTACAAGCACTGTGGCACAAGACGAGTGGGTGGGTGGCCAGCACCACGCCCGACCGCCTTTGCCTCCCCAGTGGCGATGTTTACTACACACCGCACCAGGTACTAATTTTGAGGCTGAGTCGACCTAGGGGAAGCCCAGAACCGGTTCAAATAATCGTCACCGGTGTTGGCTGTGAGCGGGGATCGAACTCGGGTTGCCGGGTTCGTAGCGCGGCGTAGCGCTAACCGCTGCACCACCGCTCCCCACACACACACATACACACATACACACATGTACACACATATATACACACACGTACACACACATATACACACACGTACACATGGTTATAGATCCCTCTGTGGCAAGTGACGTTAGCGTGCACTTATTAAGGCACACGAGGGGCTGGTGTGAAGATAAACAACGCCCGGCCGCCTTTGTCTCCCCGGTGCTGATGTGTTTCTTATACACCGCACCGCGTATTTATTTAAGGTGGTTGGTGGTGGTGGTAGTTGTGTTGGTGGTGGTAGTGATGTTGGTGGTGATAGTGTTGTGGTGGTAGTGGTGTTTATGGTGGTGGTGGCGTTGGTGGTGTTGTTTGTGGTGGTATTTGTGTTGGTGGTG
The DNA here is from genome assembly GCF_048934315.1 of Petromyzon marinus. NCBI lineage: Eukaryota > Metazoa > Chordata > Hyperoartia > Petromyzontiformes > Petromyzontidae > Petromyzon > Petromyzon marinus. The sequence goes on along the minus strand of NC_133731.1, from coordinate 3,575,883 downwards.
GCGGTGTTTGTGGTGGTAGTTGTGTTGGTGGTGGTGGTAGTGGTGGTGGTGGTAGTGGTGGTGGTAGTGGTGTTTGTGGTGGTAGTGGTGTTTGTGGTGGTAGTGGTAGTGGTGGTAGTGGTGTTGGTGGTAGTGGTGTTGGTGGTGGTAGTGGTATAGGTGGTGGTTGTGGTGTTGGTGGTGATAGTGTGATGGTGATGGTAGTGGTGGTGGTAGTGGTTATGGTAGTGGTTATGGTGGTGGTCGTGGTGTTGGTGGTGGTAGTGGTGTTAATGGTGGTAGTGTGGTGGTGATGGTGGTGGTAGTGGTGTCGATGATGATGGTGGTGGTGATGATGACGATGGTGGTGGTAGTGGTGGTGGAGGCTTCTGGTGTACTTTGCGATGGTGGTGGTGATGATGATGGTTGATGGTGGTGATGATGGTGGTGTTGGTGGTAATCGTGGTGGTGGTGATGATGGTGGTGGTGTTGACGATGATGGTGGTGGTAGTGGTGGTAGTGGTGGTGGAGGCTGCTGGTGTACTTTGCGATGGTGGTGGTGATTATGATGGTTGATGGTGGTGGAGGTGATGGTGGTGGTGATGGTGGTGATGATGATGGTTGATGGTGGTGGTGGTGATGGTGGTGGTGGTGATGATGATGATGGCTACGCTACTGCTGCAGCAGCACGTGGCTGCCTGCAGTAACCCAGCGCTGCGAAGGCAGCAGCGGCAGCAGCGAGGGTTGGTGGATCACACACAGACGGGGGGTGTGGAACTCCCTTCCCTCCCCGAACAGGAGCCGCACCCGCCCTGGCTCCGTCAGCAGCAGGCGGTAGTACAGCAGCACAGATTGTGTGTGAACTCAATCTCCATCTGTTCCATCTCACTTCCAGTGGGTGGGTGTCGAGCAAGAGTCCGTGACCCCGTGACCCCGCGGCTCTTCCAGGAGGAGGCGATACTCTGCAGCAGAGCAAAACCAATAAATTAAAACGTAGACTCCACGTGCTCAGTCTGTTCGGGATCGAGCGTTGCGCCCTCGCGTCGCGTGCGCTTGCTCTGAGTCTTTGCTCGGCTCTCGTCCCCGCGTGGTCAACAGCTCGGTCATTCGTGCCGGCGAGACCCTTGATACGTAGAGGACGCCAGAGCTCCGTGGGGAAATTTGTTGCTGCCGGCAGCTGCAGTATCATGCGTCGGGGTGTTCAAGAGGTTGCCCGCAGGAGTCGTAGTCGCGGTGGTAGTCACGGTGGTAAGTCACCCATGGTAACCTCACGGTGTTGGTGGTAACCCATGGTAGCCTCACGGTGTTGGTGGTAACCCATGGTAACCTCACGGTGTTGGTGGTAACCCATGGTAACCTCACGTCTTGCTCCCCCCCCCCCCCTGCTGCTGCTGCTGGGGTCACAGTTGACGTCACCAGCCCGAGGTTGGGAGCCGCGTGGGGGGTGAATGGGGTGGGGGAGGGTGGGGGGGAGGGGGCGGGTGGGGGAGGGTGGGGGCGGGTGGGGGTGAGGGTGGGGGCGGTGAGGGTGGGGGCGAGTCGGGGTGGGAGACGGGGGTGAGGGTGGGTGGGGGTGGATGGGTGGGGGGGGAGAGTGGGGTGGGGGGGGAGAGTGGGGTGGGGGAGTCGGGGGGAGTGAAAGTTTTGGGGAGGGGGCGGGTTGAACCGGGGGGGAAGGGGGCGGGGCTCTGCTTAAACTTTTCACCTCGAGCAGCCCCTGAGCACAATGGGCATCTTCACTACACCATCACACGTGGTGATGACGTAGTGGTGATGGTGGTGGTGATGATGGCATCTTCACTACATCACACGTGGTGATGACGTAGTGGTGATGATGATGATGATGACATCTTCACTACATCACACGTGGTGGTGGTGGTGGTGATGATGGCATCTTCACTACATCACACGTGGTGGTGGTGGTGATGATGACATCTTCACTACATCACTCGTGGTGGTGGTGATGATGGTGGTGGTGGTGGTGATGATGATGGCATCTTCACTACATCACACGTGGTGGTGGTGATGATGGTGGTGGTAGTGGTGATGATGATGGCATCTTCACTACATCACACGTGGTGGTGGTGGTGATGGTGACATCTTCACTACATCACTCGTGGTGGTGGTGATGGTGGTGGTGATGATGATGATGATGATGGCATCTTCACTACATCACTCGTGGTGATGATGATGATGATGACATCTTCACTACATCACACGTGGTGGTGGTGATGGTGATGACATCTTCACTACATCACACGTGGTGGTGGTGATGGTGGCATCTTCACTACATCACACGTGGTGGTGATGATGTAGTGAAGATGGTGATGGTGATGATGTGATATCTTCACTACATCACACGTGGTGGTGGTGATGGTGGCATCTTCACTACATCACACGTGGTGGTGATGATGTAGTGAAGATGGTGATGGTGATGACATCTTCACTACATCACACGTGGTGATGACGTAGTGGTGATGGTGATGATGATGATGTGATATCTTCACTACATCACTCGTGGTGGTGGTGATGATGATGATGATAACATCTTCACTACATCACACGTGGTGGTGGTGGTGATGATGATGATGATGTGACATCTTCACTACATCACTCGTGGTGGTGGTGGTGGTGGTGATGGTGATGTGACATCTTCACTACATCACTCGTGGTGGTGATGATGATGGTGGTGATGGTGATGATGATGTGATATCTTCACTACATCACACGTGGTGGTGATGATGTGACATCTTCACTACATCACACGTGGTGGTGATGTAGTGAAGATGATGATGGTGATGACATCTTCACTACATCACACGTGGTGATGACGTAGTGGTGATGGTGATGATGATGATGGCATCTTCACTACATCACTCGTGGTGGTGGTGATGATATCTTCACTACATCACACGTGGTGGTGGTGGTGATATCTTCACTACATCACACGTGGTGGTGGTGGTGATGATGATGATGTGATATCTTCACTACATCACTCGTGGTGATGATGGTGGTGATGATGATGGCATCTTCACTACATCACACGTGGTGGTGGTGGTGATGATGATGGCATCTTCACTACATCACTCGTGGTGGTGGTGATGATGATGATGACATCTTCACTACATCACACGTGGTGGTGGTGATGATGATGATGACATCTTCACTACATCACACGTGGTGGTGGTGATGATGATGATGACATCTTCACTACATCACACGTGGTGGTGGTGATGTGATATCTTCACTACATCACACGTGGTGGTGATGATGATGACATCTTCACTACATCACACGTGGTGGTGATGGTGGTGATATCTTCACTACATCACACGTGGTGGTGGTGATGATGATGATGACATCTTCACTACATCACACGTGGTGGTGATGATGTGATATCTTCACTACATCACACGTGGTGGTGGTGGTGATGATATCTTCACTACATCACTCGTGGTGGTGATGTAGTGAAGATGATGATGATGACAGTTTCACTACATCACACGTGGTGGTGATGATGATGGCATCTTCACTACATCACACGTGGTGGTGATGATGATGATGATGACATCTTCACTACATCACACGTGGTGATGATGATGATGATGATGACATCTTCACTACATCACACGTGGTGGTGATGGTGATGATGATGGTGATGATGACATCTTCACTACATCACACGTGGTGGTGATGATTATGGTGATGACATCTTCACTACATCACACGTGGTGATGATGATGATGATGATGACATCTTCACTACATCACACGTGGTGGTGATGATTATGGTGATGACATCTTCACTACATCACACGTGGTGATGATGATGATGATGATGACATCTTCACTACATCACACGTGGTGGTGATGATTATGGTGATGACATCTTCACTACATCACACGTGGTGGTGGTGATGTAGTGAAGATGATGATGATGGCATCTTCACTACATCACACGTGGTGGTGATGATGATGATGGCATCTTCACTACATCACACGTGGTGGTGATGATGTGATATCTTCACTACATCACACGTGGTGGTGATGTAGTGAAGATGATGATGGTGACATCTTCACTACATCACTCGTGGTGATGATGATGACATCTTCACTACATCACACGTGGTGGTGATGATGATGATGACATCTTCACTACATCACACGTGGTGGTGGTGTAGTGAAGATGATGATGATGACATCTTCACTACATCACACGTGGTGGTGATGATGATGGTGATGACATCTTCACTACATCACACGTGGTGGTGGTGATGTAGTGAAGATGATGATGATGGCATCTTCACTACATCACACGTGGTGGTGATGATGATGATGGCATCTTCACTACATCACACGTGGTGGTGATGATGTGATATCTTCACTACATCACACGTGGTGGTGATGTAGTGAAGATGATGATGGTGACATCTTCACTACATCACTCGTGGTGATGATGATGACATCTTCACTACATCACACGTGGTGGTGATGATGATGATGGCATCTTCACTACATCACACGTGGTGGTGGTGTAGTGAAGATGATGATGATGACATCTTCACTACATCTCTTGTGGTGGTGATGGTGTGATATCTTCACTACATCACTTGTGGTGGTGATGTAGTGAAGATGATGATGGTGATGATGATGACATCTTCACTACATCACACGTGGTGGTGATGATGTGACATCTTCACTACATCACACGTGGTGGTGATGATGATGACATCTTCACTACATCACACGTGGTGGTGATGATGTGATATCTTCACTACATCACACGTGGTGGTGATGTAGTGAAGATGATGATGGTGATGATGATGACATCTTCACTACATCACTTGTGGTGGTGGTGATGTGATATCTTCACTACATCACTTGTGGTGGTGATGTAGTGAAGATGATGATGGTGATGATGATGATATCTTCACTACATCACTTGTGGTGGTGATGTAGTGAAGATGATGATGGTGATGATGATGATGACATCTTCACTACATCACACGTGGTGGTGATGATGTGATATCTTCACTACATCACTCGTGGTGATGATGATGATGACATCTTCACTACATCACACGTGGTGGTGATGATGTGATATCTTCACTACATCACACGTGGTGGTGATGATGTGATATCTTCACTACATCACTCGTGGTGATGATGATGATGACATCTTCACTACATCACACGTGGTGGTGATGTAGTGAAGATGATGATGGTGATGATGATGACATCTTCACTACATCACTTGTGGTGGTGATGATGATGATGACATCTTCACTACATCCCTCGTGGTGATGATGATGACATCTTCACTACATCACACGTGGTGGTGATGATGATGATGATGGCATCTTCACTACATCACACGTGGTGATGATAATGACATCTTCACTACATCACTCGTGGTGATGGTGATGATGATGACATCTTCACTACATCACACGTGGTGGTGATGATGATGATGGCATCTTCACTACATCACTCGTGGTGATGATGATGATGATGATGGCATCTTCACTACATCACACGTGGTGGTGATGATGATGATGATGACATCTTCACTACATCACTCGTGGTGATGATGATGATGGCATCTTCACTACATCACACGTGGTGGTGATGATGATGATGATGGCATCTTCACTACATCACTTGTGGTGGTGATGATGTGATATCTTCACTACATCACACGTGGTGGTGATGTAGTGAAGATGATGATGATGGTGATGATGATGACATCTTCACTGCATCACTTGTGGTCGTGATGATGATGATGATGACATCTTCACTACATTACTCGTGGTGGTGGTGGTGATGATGATGGTGATGATGACATCTTCACTACATTCCTCGTGGTGGTGATGATGATGATGGCATCTTCACTACATCACTCGTGGTGATGATGATGACATTTTCGCTATATCACTCGTGGTGATGATGATGATGATGACATCTTCACTACATCACTCGTGGTGGTGGTGATGATGATGATGACATCTTCACTACATCACTCGTGGTGGTGATGATGGCATCTTCACTACATCACTCGTGGTGATGATGATGGCATCTTCACTACATCACTCGTGTTGATGGTGGTGATGATGATGACATCGTCACTACATCACTGGTGACGATGATGATGATGATAACATCTTCACCACATCACTCGTGATAATGGTGATGATCATCATCAACACCACAACCACCAACCACCATCCTCACCACACACCAACCATCACCACCCACACCACCACCAACCACCACTACCCACACCACCACCAACCACCCACACCACCACCGACCACAACCGCCATCCACCAACCACCACCCACCACCACCTGCCCACCAACCACCAGAGGTTGTGGTCAGGCGAGTCGCGACTTTCTCTGTGACCCCCACAATCCCCTGGGGCCCGGGGCTGCCCTTGGGCCCGGGGCTGCCCTTGGGCCCGGGGCTGCCCTTGGGCCCGGGGCTGCCCTGGGGCCTCAACCTCGCCATCTGGGTACCCCCCTGGCTCGGTAAAAAAAAAAAAAACTCGTTTATCAATCACGCAACCAGCCCATCGATTAATCAACCAACAAAAAAGCCCATCCATCAATCAATCAACCAACCAGCCCATCGATCGATCAATCAACTAACCAGGCCATCGACCAATCAATCAACCAACAAGCCCATCGATCAATCAACCAACCGACCAGCCCATCGATCGATCAATCAACCATCCAGCCCATCGATCAATCAACCAACCAGCCAGGCCATTGATCGATCAACCAACCATCCAGCCCATCGATCAACCAATCAATCAACGAGTCCATGTTGTCGCCGTCTCTGACACTCAACAGGCCTGTTTGGGCTCTGGGTGGAACTTCGCCCCCCCCCCGCCACATCCCCCCTCCCCCTCAGCCCCGCCCCCTCCCTCGCGTGGAAGTTGAGTGAGTAGTCTGGGTGATGAGGAGGGGTGGTGGTGGTGGCGAGAGACGTTTTGGGGATGAGGCCCTAATAAGGGCGTCCCCTTTGCACACCGCCCCGCCCACGTGACGCCCGGGAGCTCGTGACGCGTGACGCGTTCCATCTGTCGTGACGCGTCGCGATGATGCCGCCGCTGGGGGGTCACGTGACGCGCGATAGATTTTTTTTGTGCGTGTTTTGTGTTTTTACTCGCGGGCAGTTGGGAAGGAAGCGATGGCGACTATGCGCGGAGGTTTTTGTCGTGGTGGTGGTGGATTGTGCGGTTGTGGTAGTGTGGTGTGGTGGTGTAGTGCAGTGTTGTGGGGTGGTGGTGTTGTGTGGTATGGTGGTGTGGTGGTGTAGTGTGGCGTGGTGTTGTAGTGCGGTGTTGTGCTAGTGTGGTGGTGTAGTGTGGTGGTGTAGTGCGGTGTTGTGGTGTGGTAGTATAGTGTGGTAGTGTCGTGCGATGCTGTGGTAGTATGGTGGTGTGGTGTTGTTCAGCGTCGTGGTGTGGTGTGGTAGCGTGGTGTTGTGGTCGTGTGGTGTTGTGGTAGCGTGGTGTTGTGGTCGTGTAGTGGTGTGGTAGTGTGGTGGTATGGTAGTGTGGTGTTGTGGTATTGTGGTGTGGTAGTGTGGTGGTGGTGTTGTAGTGGTGTGTGGCGTTGTAGTATGGTGTTGTGGTGGTATGCTAGTGTGGTGTTGTGTGGTGATAGTGTGGTGGTGTGGTAGTGTGGTGTTATGTTGGTGTGGTGTTGTGCGGTGTTGTTGCAGTGTTGTGTTGTGGTGGTGTCGTGTTGGTGGTGTGGTGGTCTCGTGTTGGTGTTGTGGTAGTGTGGTGTGGTAGTGTGTTGTTGTTGTGGTTGTGTTGTGGTGATGTTGTTGTTGTGGTGGTGTGGTGGCGGAGGCGTTGTTGGTATGGGCCCGAGCCTGACCCGCGCGATCGCTGCGGAATGGTGACGTCACAATCAAAAGCACGTGCTCGCTCGAGACAGGCTACGCACGGCAATACGATAGGTAGTAACTACACAGATTTCAACCAATCATCGCCACTTTCCGGTTTCCATAAAATGGATACCGCTTATTTTCTTTCCCCTCGAAGAAAGCCAACAGCGCTTGTACAATGGATAGATTCGACATTCCTCCCTCCTCCCGCCGCCATAGGAATGTGGAATTACCACCACTGGCTCTGCAGGGCGGCTGTTAACGGGGGGGGGGGGGGGGGTTACGGTGCGTGTGAACCAGGGGGCGATACGTTTCGCCACGAGGGAGACAAAGGCGGCCGGGCGTGGTGCTGGCCATCCTCCACCGCCAAGTGCCGCTACTACGCTAACAGCACTTGCCCCGACAGTCTGTTGCAGGCTACACGGGGGATCTTTGTCTTTGCTGTATAGGTGCTGCTCGCTAACAGCACTTGCCCCCTACAGTCTGTTACAGGCTACACGGGGGATCTTTGTCTTTGCTGTATAGGTGCTGCTCGCTAACAGCACTTGCCCCCTACAGTCTGTTACAGGCTGCACGGGGGGTCTTTGTCTTTGCTGTATAGGCGCTACTACGCTAACAGCACTTGCCCCGGCAGTCTGTTGCAGGCTACACGGGGGATCTTTGTCTGTGATGTCGCGATGCGTTTTGAGGGCAGGGGTAGTGTAGCGGATCAGCGCCACGCTGCGCTACAAACCCCGGCGACCCGAGTTCGATTCCCGCTCACGGCCAACGCCAGTCTGTCACAGGCTACACGGGGAATCTTTGAGTTTAATGTTTTATTTTTTAAACGCCATCGAGTAATGTACACGTGGCAACACCCCACCCCTCTCCTCTCTCTCTCTCTACCTCTTGTTGAGAGACAGAGAGGGGGAATGGGGGGGTGGAGACTACGAATGGCCAATGCACGCTGCAGTATCAATCCAGTCGCATTGTGTCTGTCCATGCGTAGCGAGAGAGAGAGAGAGCTGAGAGGTCACCTGTCGCCCGAGGCGCCTCAAGACGTAGCGATCACCGCACCATCGCGCGGCGGTGCTTTCGTAAGCGCTGCCGTTCCGCGGCCGTCTGGAACGCTCCTCCGTTCCGATGTTTAGGAAGCTAGACTCGGAGCCGTGCCGCACGTTTAAAAATCGTCGTCGTCGTCGTCCGGAAATCAGTGGTTGTTTAAAGAAGCAATCATTGTGCACTACGCCACTAGACACTACGCAACTATACACTACACTGCTATAGACTACCATACACTACTATACAGTACACTATACACTACACTATACACTACACTATACACTACTATACACTACACTATACACTACTATACACTACACTATACACTACACTATACACTACTATACACTACAATAAACACTACTATACACTACACTATACAATACTATCCACTACTATCCACTACACTATACACTACTATACACTACTATACACTACACTATACACTATACTATACACTACACTATACACTACTATACACTACTATACACTACACTATACACTACACTATACACTACACTATACACTACTAAACACTACACTATACACTACACTATACACTTCTATACACTACACTATACACTACTATCCACTACTATACACTACTATACACTGCTATCCAGTATTATACACTACTATACACTACACTATACACTACTATACACTATTATACACTACACTATACACTGCTATCCACTACTATACACTACTAGACACTACACTATACACTACACTATTCACTACTATCCACTACTATCCAGTACTATACACTACTATACACTACACTATACACTACACTATACACTACTATACACTACACTATACACTACTATACACTACTATACACTACACTATACACTACACTATACACTACTATACACTACACCATACACTACTATACACTACAATACACTACTATACACTACTATACACTACTCTCCACAACTATACACTACTATTCACTACTATGCATTACACATTGCACTACACTATACACTACACTATTCATACAGGACATCTCACACTCCCATACAGGACATCTCACACCCACATACAGGACATCTCACACTCCCATACAGGACATCTCTCACCCCCATACAGGACATCTCACACCCCCATACAGGACATCTCACACCCCCATACAGGACATCTCTCACTCCCATACAGGACATCTCTCACCCCCCATACAGGACATCTCACACCCCTATACAAGACATCTTACACCCTCATACAGGACATCTCACACTCCCATACAGGACATCTCACTCCCCCATACAGGACATCTCACTCCCCCATACAGGACATCTTACACCCCCATACAGGACATCTCTCACCCCCATACAGGACATCTCACACCCCCATACAGGACATCTCACACCCCATACAGGACATCTCTCACCCGCATACAGGACATCTCACACCCCTATACAGGATATCTCACACCCCCATAAAGGACATCTCTCACTCCCATACAGGACATCTCTCACCCCCCATACAGGACATCTCACGCCCCTATACAGGACATCTTACACCCTCATACAGGACATCTCACACCCCCATACAGGACATCCCACTCCCCCATACAGGACATCTCACTCCCCCATACAGGACATCTTACAACCCCATACAGGACATCTCTCACCCCCATACAGGACATCTCACACCCCCCATACAGGACATCTCACACCCCCCATACAGGACATCTCACACCCCCATACAGGACATCTCACACCCCCATACAGGACATCTCACACCCCCTAGACAGGACAAATCACACCCCCCATACAGGACATCTCACTCCCCCATACAGGACATCTTATACCCCATACAGGACATCCCTCACCCCCATACAGGACATCCCACACCCCCATACAGGACATCTCACACCCCCATACAGGACATCTCACACCCCTATACAGGACATCTTACACCCTCATACAGGACATCTCTCACCCCCATACAGGACATCTCACACTCCCCATACAGGACATCTCACACTCCCATACAGGACATTTCACACCCCCATACAGGACATCCCTCACCCCCATACAGGACATCCCACACCCCCCTACAGGACATCTCACTCCCCCATACAGGACATCTTACACCCCCATTCAGGACATCTCTCACCCCATACAGGACATCTCTCACCCCCATACAGGACATCCCTCACCCCCATACAGGACATCCCACACCCTCAGACAGGACATCTCACTCCCCCATACAGGACATCTTACACCCCCATACAGGACATCTCTCACCCCCATACAGGACATCTCACACCCCCATACAGGACATCCCTCACCCCCATACAGGACATCCCACACCCTCATACAGGACATCTCACTCCCCCATACAGGACATCTTACACCCCCATTCAGGACATCTCTCACCCCCATACAGGACATCTCTCACCCCCATACAGGACATCCCTCACCCCCATACAGGACATCCCACACGCTCATACAGGACATCTCACTCCCCCATACAGGACATCTTACACCCCCATACAGGACATCTCTCACCCCCATACAGGACATCTCACACCCCCCATACAGGACATCTCACACCCCCATACAGCACATCTCTCACCCCCATACAGGACATCTCACACCTCCATACAGGACATCTCTCACTCCCATACAGTATACAGGAGGTCGTCGGTTCGCTCCCGACCCTGACGCCTGCTGCTGTATATTTGAAGTTTGCGTGTCTCTCTCTCTCATCATCATCATCACGGTGGCTAGGAGATGTTAACTACCTCGCCTGATCTACAGGAGGACGTGGGTACGATCCCGACCCTGACGCCTGCTGCTGCTGCTGTATATTTGGAGTTTGCGTGTCTCTCTCTCTCTCTGTCTCTCTCGCCGTGGTCGCGTGGATTATTCTCCTCCTGGTCCTCTGCCTTTCCCTCTCCACATTTTAGAAGCAACATCAACGCACGTTCTAGAGTATTGAGCTGCTGCTATAAATGTCCACGTGATGATGCTGATCATAAGGCACTTTTGTAGAGCTATCATTTGTGATGGCCAGGTCGCTTCTGAATTTTAAAAAAGTAGCTACTGCATAGCTCAGTAGTGGGGGAGGGGGGGTGAGGTTGTACCCTGGTTAAATAGAAACAAAATACCAGGATAGGTTTGACCCCATTTCTGGGCAATAAAACAGTTGTGTTCCAACGTTTAAACACCAACCAGGAGCCTTTTGCAAGGAATCCCGTCTGCGTTAGCCGCACGTCCTTGCGGTGAACATGCAAACACGACAAAAAACACGTGCTCTGTTAGTACATGATGATGCGTTGTCTTTGAAACTGATTGGTCCACACCAGAGACAGCTTTCTGAGGACAATGCCTCAAGGCGAACGGCACAAAGACAATGCCATTGTCAGGGCATTGTCTTTGTCTATTGTTTTATTTCGATGGTGGCAAGAGGGCGATCCCATGATTTAAAAAATCAGAGAAGCGAAGAAGTTTAGAGCTTCAATCATTTGAGAGCGCTGTTTGTCACCGGCGGCTTGGCTCGTTGTTGGGGGCCTTTGGGGGTGGTCCCTGGTGCTCAGGCGCTCTGTTTTTTTATTTAATGACCAGAAGCACACGAGGCGTGACCGTGACACTCGGAGCAAACGTGTCCTGGGAATTGTCACAGCTGCGATTTTTTTTTTAAATATATTTTTTAAACCTCGCGGTCGAGTCGGATGTTTACGACGTTCGAGGGCTGTCGCTGGCGACCGCTCTGAGACTCATCGGCTCGCCACGCGAGAGGACCCGGTCCCGTCACAGCCCAGTGTGGGTCCTCTCTGTGCGAGTCTGTGGGTCTCTGTGTGAGTCTGTGGGTCTCTGTGTGAGTCTATGGGTCTCTGTGTGAGTCTGTGGGTCTCTGTGCGAGTATATGAATCTCTGTGTGAGTCTGTGGGTCTCTGTGTGAATCTATAGATCTCTGTGTGAGTCTGTGGGTCTCTGTGTGAGTCTATGGATCTCTGTGGGAGTCTATGGGTCTCTGTGTGAGTCTATGGATCTCTGTGGGAGTCTATGGGTCTCTGTGTGAGTCGGTGGGTCTCTGTGTGAATCTATGACTCTCTGTGTGAGTCTGTGGGTCTCCGTGTGAATCTATTACTCTCTGTTTGAATCTGTTGGTCTCTGTGCGAGTCTATGGATCTCTGTGGGAGTCTATGGGTCTCTGTGGGAGTGGGTGGGTCTCTGTGTGAATCTATGACTCTCTGTGTGAGTCTGTGGGTCTCTGTGTGAGTCTATAGAGCTCTGTGTGAGTCTGTGGGTCTCTGTGCGAGTATATGGATCTCTGTGGGAGTCTATTGATCTCTGTGGGAGTGGGTGGGTCTCTGTGTGAGTGTATGGGTCTCTTTGGGAGTGGGTGGGTCTCTGTGTGAGTGTATGGGTCTCTGTGGGAGTCGGTGGGTCTCTGTGTGAATCTATTACTCTCTGTTTGAATCTGTGGGTCTCTGTGCGAGTATATGGATCTCTGTGGGAGTCTATGGGTCTCTGTGTGAGTCGGTGGATCTCTGTATGAGTCTATAGATCTCTGTGTGAGGCTATGGCTCTCTGTGTGAGTCGGTGGATCTCTGTATGAGTCTATAGATCTCTTTGTGAGTGTATGGGTCTCTGTATAAGTCTATGGATCTCTGTGAATCTATGGATCTCTGTGAGTCTATGGCTCTCTGTATGAATCTATAGATTTCTATGTGAGTCTATGGCTCTCTGTATGAGTCTATAGGTCTCTGCGTAAGTATATGGCTCTTTGTTTGAGTCTATAGATCTCTGTGTGAGTCTATAGGTCTCTGTTTGAGTCTATAGGTCACTATGTGAGTCTATGGCTCTCTGTTTGAGTCTATAGGTCTCTATGTGAGTCTTTGGCTTTCTGTTTGAGTCTATAGGTCTCTGTGTGAGTCTATGGCTCTCTGTTTGAGTCTATAGATCTCTATGTGAGTCTATGGCTCTCTGTTTGAGTCTATAGGTCTCTGCGCGAGTCTATGGCTCTCTCTTTGAGTCTATAGCTCTCTATGTGAGTCTTTGGCTCTCTGTTTGAGTCTATAGATCTCTGTATAAGTCATTGGTGACCAGAATGAGACCACCAAATCACTGCACTCGAGAACCCTGCAGGGAATCAGAATCAGAATCTTTATTTAGACTGCAAGAGGGGTGATCCGATGAGCTATCAAGCTCTTTGTTTCACAGATGTCCAGTAGGGGCGCGGGGTCAGAACGTTAGAACAACAATCACGATACACGAACACCAATACGAGTGTATGAAAGGTAAACAAGCCACTAAAGATAAAGACATGGAAACAAATAAGCGAAACGTTAATCCGTTCTTGTCGATTCAACCGACAATAAATGCAAGCTTGGATGAGGCAGTAAACCAACTAACAACAAACAACAACAGTCCCAGACGACAACACAGTCTCAGACAACAACAACAACAACAGTCCCAGACGACAACAACATCAGTCCCAGACGACAACAACAACAACACGCACAGTCGCAGACAACAACAACAACAACAACGCACAGTTCCAGACAACAACAACACAACAAGGCACAGTCCCAGACGACAACAACAACAACAACACGCACAGTCGCAGACAACAACAACAACGCACAGTTCCAGACAACAACAACACAACAAGGCACAGTCCCAGACGACAACAACACAACAACAGTCCCAGACAACAACAACACACAGACCCCGACGACAACAACAACAGTCCCTCAGTGGCCGAGACCTTGGTCCGAATCCAGATGCTCAGGAGCCCCCCCCCTCTCACCTGTAGGCCCCCCTCTCACCTGTAGCCCCCCCTCTCACCACCCCTCCCCCTTCTCACCTGTAGCCCCCCCCCCCTCTCACCCCCCGGCTCTCACCACCCCCCCCTTCTCACCTGTAGCCCCCCCCTCTCACCACCCCTCCCCCTTCTCACCTGTAGCCCCCCTCTCTCACCTGTAGCCCCCCCTCTCACCTGTAGCCCCCCCTCTCACCACCCCCCCCTTCTCACCTGTAGCCCCCCCCTCACCACCCCTCCCCCTTCTCACCTGTAGCCCCCCCTCTCACCACCCCCTCCTTCTCACCTGTAGCCCCCCCCCTCTCACTCACCCCCCTTCTCACCTGTAGCCCCCCCTCTCACCACCCCTCCCCCTTCTCAACTGTAGTCCCCCCCCTCTCACCACCCCTCCCCCTTCTCACCCCCCCCCCTCTCACCACCACCCCTTCTCATCACCACCCCTTCTCACCACCACGCCCCCCTTCTCACCACCACCCCCTTCTCACCACCCCCCCCTTCTCACCACCCCCCCCCTTCTCACCGCCACGCCCCCTTCTCACCACCACGCCCCCCCTTCTCACCCCCCCTTCTCACCACCCCCCCCTCACCGCCACGCCCCCTTCTCACCCCCCCCCCCTCTTCTCACCCCCCCCCCAACACCGTTGTGAGACGAGGCTCTAAAGAAAGCCGTCTCTGGTGTGGACCAATCAGTTTCAAGGACAACGACATTATTTATTATCAGACACCTCTGGTGTGGACCAATCAGTTTCAAGGACAATGACATTATTTATTATCAGACGTCTCTGGTGTGGACCAATCAGTTTCAAGGACAATGACATTATTTATTATCAGACGTCTCTGGTGTGGACCAATCAGTTTCAAGGACAACGACATTATTTATTATCAGACGTCTCTGGTGTGGACCAATCAGTTTCAAGGACAACGACATTATTTATTATCAGACGTCTCTGGTGTGGACCAATCAGTTTCAAGGACAACGACATTATGTATTATCAGACGTCTCTGGTGTGGACCAATCAGTTTCAAGGACAATGACATTATTTATTATCAGACGTCTCTGGTGTGGACCAATCAGTTTCAAGGACAACGACATTATTTATTATCAGACGTCTCTGGTGTGGACCAATCAGTTTCAAGGACAACGACATTATGTATTATCAGACGTCTCTGGTGTGGACCAATCAGTTTCAAGGACAACGACATTATTTATTATCAGACGTCTCTGGTGTGGACCAATCAGTTTCAAGGACAACGACATTATTTATTATCAGACGTCTCTGCTGTGGACCAATCAGTTTCAAGGACAATGACATTATTTATTATCAGACGTCTCTGGTGTGGACCAATCAGTTTCAAGGACAATGACATTATTTATTATCAGACGTCTCTGGTGTGGACCAATCAGTTTCAAGGACAACGACATTATTTATTATCAGACGTCTCTGGTGTGGACCAATCAGTTTCAAGGACAACGACATTATTTATTATCAGACGTCTCTGCTGTGGACCAATCAGTTTCAAGGACAATGACATTATTTATTATCAGACGTCTCTGCTGTGGGCCAATCAGTTTCAAGGACAATGACATTATTTATTATCAGACGTCTCTGGTGTGGACCAATCAGTTTCAAGGACAACGACATTATTTATTATCAGACGTCTCTGGTGTGGACCAATCAGTTTCAAGGACAACGACATTATTTAATATCAGACGTCTCTGGTGTGGACCAATCAGTTTCAAGGACAACGACATTATTTATTATCAGACGTCTCTGGTGTGGACCAATCAGTTTCAAGGACAATGACATTATTTATTATCAGACGTCTCTGGTGTTGACCAATCAGTTTCAAGGACAACGACATTATTTATTATCAGACGTCTCTGGTGTGGACCAATCAGTTTCAAGGACAACGACATTATTTATTATCAGACGTCTCTGGTGTGGACCAATCAGTTTCAAGGACAACGACATTATTTATTATCAGACGTCTCTGGTGTGGACCAATCAGTTTCAAGGACAACGACATTATTTATTATCAGACGTCTCTGGTGTGGACCAATCAGTTTCAAGGACAACGACATTATTTATTATCAGACGATGGTTTTTGTGTTTGTATTCTGACCACCAAGCATTGTGGTTAACACAGTAACACGATTCCTCGTAAACAAAGGGTTTCAGTCTGGTGTTTTAACATTTTAACAAAACTGTTTTTGTTGCCGGATAAATAGGGGGAAACCTATTATTGTATATTTGGAGTCTGCGTCTCTCTCTCTCTCTCTCGCTGTCTCGCTCCCCGTGGTCGTCCATAAATGACGTCACGCACCTATGGGGGGGGGAGGGGTCAGACATTTGTGACGAGGAGGGGGGGGGATGAGAAACGTGACGTCACATCAAAATGCGCAACTTTAAATAAATATAGACACAACGCGTTCTACTTAATTAAATAGACTTTTTAAAATAAATGTTTTCTACCTACAACATCAGAGTGCAGCGCCACATTAAACACGCACTACAATGACAACAATAGTTTAAAGCGATTTGAAGCACGTTTTATTTTTATATTTTGGGGAGGGGGTGGGCGGGGGCAGAGCTTTGTGACGTCATATTTGAGGGGGGGGGTCTGACTTTTTGTGACGCCGTGTGACGATGGGGGTGGGGTCAAAAATCGCGTGACGTCATTTATGGACGGCCCCCTGGATACTGATATGAAATTCCACGTGTGGTGATGATGGTAGCCACTTCGTTCAGCTGCTTCTGAAAATAAGTAACATTTTTTTAAACTTTAAAAAAACCACACCCTTTAATGGAATGTACCGTACTAGTAATGGAAGAACTCCACCACGTAAGGGGACCCGTTGGCCAATTACAGGCAACGTCAGTTGAGCGTGGACACTTGGAGCCAAGCCGAAACATAACACGTATAAAAAATTATGTTTTAAAAAATATGTTTATTTTTATTTTTTTACGATAGAATATAGTATTGTCATCGGTATGTCGTAAGTATGTCAAGTTTGCAGTCGATACCACATTGGGAAGTGGGTTACAATTGAGTTACAATATTTGATGATACAACAACAACAACAACAGACAGTGAAATTTTGATTTAAAGCTTTCGTGACTGCAGGGATTAATATTCTTGGTTCTTTCGGTAAAGTCACCACGTAGAAGGGAAACAATGAAATAAGATTTTTTAAAAATATTTTTCTTATTTTATTGTTTCCCTTCTACGTCGTGACTTTACAGAAAGAACCAAGAATGTAACAGACAGTGAGTTAAATAAAAGCACGTCAAATAATATAAGAGATCTTCATATAACTCAGTGAGGTTTAAAAACGGACGCTTATATCATAGACAAAAAAAAATCTACGTAACTCAGTGGTTGGGGGCCTTACCTGGTATAATTAATAAAATAAAATGCGTCAATGTCTGCTTCTGTTGCTGTTTGTGCGACCCTCACAAGCCTCCGATGCCTTTGATCTGTCGAGGGCCCAGGGATTTAAAAATGCGGGTTACATCATCGGCCAGAGCGGTGCTCCGCCAAAGCCATCGTCCTCGTCGATTGTCACGATTCGAGGTGCGAGGGTGGAGGGTGGTGGTGGAGGGTGGTGGTGGGGGTTTGGAGGGGGATGGTGGTGGTGGGTGTTTGAAGGGGGGTAGTGGGGGTTTAGAGGGGGGGAGTGGTGGGGGTTTTAAGGAGGGTGGTGGGGGGTTTAAGGGGAGTGGTGGGGGTTTGAAGGGGAGTGGTGGGGGTTTGAAGGGGAGTGGTGGGGGTTTTAAGGGGGGTGGTGGGTCACGATTCAGGAGGTCCAGAATCAGGAACCCCCAAATTATATGGCGGTCCACGATTCAATTGAGTCAGCGGAGAGTGGAAGGGGGAGTCGGGGGAGGGGGGGAGGGGGGGAGTCGGGGGAGGGGGGGAGGGGGAGTCGGGGGAGGGGGAGTCGGGGAGATGGAGCGGGAATCTCAGCAGCAGCAGCACCTATAAAGGCTACCGGCACTGTGACGCACCAGGGGGTGATTAAGAAAGAAAGAAATCTTATTATTAGTTGTGATATTGACAGGTTAGTTCCTCGCTAACAGCACTTGCCCCTACAGTCCGTTAGAGGCTACACGGGGGATCTTTGTCTGTGTTTGTGTGTGTGTCGGTCGTAGCTAACAGCACTTGCCCCTACAGTCCGTGAGAGGCTACACGGGGGATCTTTGCCTGCGAGTGAGTGCTCGTGTTAACCAGGACGCGGCGTGTACCGGGAAGACAAAGGCGGCCGCGGCAAAATCCGGGTGTAGTTCTGCCCACATCACCCCGTTGTGTGTCGTAGGAGCAGCCTTAATAGGCGCTCGCTAACAGCACTTGCCCCAAACAGCCACGTGTCGGCTGTCAACAACCCCGTTTGTTATTGGCGATGGTAGATCCCAGTTGGTAGATCCCAGTTGATGCATCCCAGAATGTCGCCTCAACCACCCCCCACCGTCACCCCTCTCCTGCACCGGGTGCAGTGGTACAGTCCGCCGAGTTGAGTGCCTGGAGGCTTTCTCTGAGCTCATCCCGGGCACATTGTGTGGCTGTGGCAGGGGTGACCGTGGCAGGGTGACTATAGCAGGGTGACTATAGCAGGGTGACTGTGGCAGGGGTGACTATGGCAGGGTGACTGTGGGAGGGTGACTGTGGCAGGGTGACTGTGGCAGGGTGACTATAGCAGGGTGACTATGGCAGGGTGACTGTGGCAGGGTGACTGTGGCAGGGTGACTGTGGCAGGGTGACTATAGCAGGGTGACTATGGCAGGGTGACTGTGGCAGGGTGACTATAGCAGGGTGACTGTGGCAGGGTGACTGTGGCAGGGGTGACTATAGCAGGGTGACTGTGGCAGGGTGACTATAGCAGGGTGACTATAGCAGGGGTGACTATAAAAGGGTGACCGTGGCAGGGTGACTATGGCAGGGTGACTATGGCAGGGTGACCGTGGCAGGGTGACTATGGCAGGGTGACCGTGGCAGGGTGACTGTGGCAGGGTGACTGTGGCAGGGTGACTGTGGCAGGGTGACTGTGGCAGGGTGACTATAGCAGGGTGACTGTGGCAGGGTGACTGTGGCAGGGGTGACAATGGCAGGTTGCCTTGGAGAAATCCCTGCGCCATGAGGCTGGTGAGTGTGAGCCCCTGGTGAGTGTGAGACTCCTGGTGAGTGTGAGACTCCTGGTGAGTGTGAGACTCCTGGTGAGTGTGGACTCCTGGTGAGTGTGAGCCCCTGGTGAGTGTGAGACTCCTGGTGAGTGTGAGACTCCTGGTGAGTGTGAGACTCCTGGTGAGTGTGAGACTCCTGGTGAGTGTGAGACCCCTGGTGAGTGTGAGACTCCTGGTGAGTGTGAGACCCCTGGTGAGTATGAGAACCCTGGTGAGTGTGAGACTCCTGGTGAGTGTGAGAACCCTGGTGAGTGTGAGACTCCTGGTGAGTGTGAGCCCCTGGTGAGTGTGCGACTCCTGGTGAGTGTGAGACTCCTGGTGAGTGTGAGACTCCTGGTGAGTGTGAGACTCCTGGTGAGTGTGAGACTCCTGGTGAGTGTGAGAACCCTGGTGAGTATGAGACTCCTGGTGAGTGTGAGTCTCTGGTGAGTGTGAGACTCTGGTGAGTGTGAGACTCCTGGTGAGTGTGAGACTCCTGGTGAGTGTGAGACCCTGGTGAGTGTGAGACTCCTGGTGAGTGTGAGACTCCTGGTGAGTGTGAGACTCCTGGTGAGTGTGACACCCCTGGTGAGTGTGAGTCTCCTGGTGAGTGTGAGACCCTGGTGAGTGTGAGACTCCTGGTGAGTGTGAGACCCTGGTGAGTGTGAGACTCCTGGTGAGTGTGAGACTCCTGGTGAGTGTGAGACCCTGGTGAGTGTGAGACCCCTGGTGAGTGTGAGACCCCTGGTGAGTATGAGACTCCTGGTGAGTGTGAGACTCTGGTGAGTGTGAGCCTTCTGGTGAGTGTGAGACTCCTGGTGAGTGTGAGACTCCTGGTGAGTGTGAGACTCCTGGTGAGTGTGAGACTCCTGGTGAGTGTGAGAACCCTGGTGAGTGTGAGACTCCTGGTGAGTGTGAGCCCCTGGTGAGTGTGCGACTCCTGGTGAGTGTGAGCCCCTGGTGAGTGTGAGACTCCTGGTGAGTGTGAGACTCCTGGTGAGTGTGAGTCTCCTGGAGAGTGTGAGACTCCTGGTGAGTGTGAGACTCCTGGTGAGTGTGAGACTCCTCGTGAGTGTGAGACTCCTGGTGAGTGTGAGACTCCTGGTGAGTGTGAGACTCCTGGTGAGTGTGAGTCTCCTGGTGAGTGTGAGACTCCTGGTGAGTGTGAGACTCCTGGTGAGTGTGAGACTCCTGGTGAGTGTGAGGCTCCTGGTGAGACCCTAGTGAGTGTGAGACCCCTTGGTCAGTGTGAGACTCCTAGTGAGTGTGAGGCCCTGGTGAGTGTGAGACTCCTGGTGAGTGTGAGGCTCCTGGTGAGTGTGAGACTCCTGGTGAGTGTGAGACCCCTTGGTGAGTGTGAGACTCCTGGTGAGTGTGAGACCCTGGTGAGTGTGAGCCTCCTGGTGAGTGTGAGACCCCCTGGGTGAGTGTGAGACCCCTGGTGAGTGTGAGACTCCTGGTGAGTGTGAGACTCCTGGTGAGTGTGAGACTCCTGGTGAGTGTGAGACCCTGGTGAGTGTGAGCCTCCTGGTGAGTGTGAGACTCCTGGTGAGTGTGAGCCTCCTGGTGAGTGTGAGCCTCCTGGTGAGACTCCTGGTGAGGCCCCTGGTGAGTGTGAGACCCCTGGTGAGTGTGAGACTCCTGGTGAGTGTGAGACCCCTGGTGAGTGTGAGACCCCTGGTGAGTGTGAGACTCCTGGTGAGTGTGAGACCCTGGTGAGTGTGAGACTCCTGGTGAGTGTGAGACTCCTGGTGAGTGTGAGACTCCTGGTGAGTGTGAGACCCCTTGGTGAGTGTGAGACTCCTGGTGAGTGTGAGCCTCCTGGTGAGTGTGAGACTCCTGGTGAGACTCCTGGTGAGACCCTGGTGAGTGTGAGTCTCCTGGTGAGTGTGAGACTCCTGGTGAGTGCGACACTCCTGGTGAGTGTGAGACTCCTGGTGAGTGTGAGACTCCTGGTGAGTGTGAGACTCCTGGTGAGTGTGAGACTCCTGGTGAGTGTGAGGCTCCTGGTGAGTGTGCGATTCCTGGTGAGTGTGAGACTCCTGGTGAGTGTGAGATCCCCTGGTGAGACTCCTGGTGAGTGTGAGACTCCTGGTGAGTGTGAGACTCCTAGTGAGACTCCTGGTGAGACCCTGGTGAGTGTGACACCCCTGGTGAGTGTGAGACTCCTGGTGAGTGTGAGTCCCCTGGTGAGTGTGAGACCCCTGGTGAGTGTGAGACCCCTGGTGAGTGTGAGACTCCTGGTGAGTGTGAGACCCCTGGTGAGTGTGAGACTCCTGGTGAGTGTGAGCCTCCTGGTGAGTGTGAGACACCTGGTGAGTGTGAGACTCCTAGTGAGTGTGAGAATCCTGGTGAGTGTGAGACTCCTGGTGAGTGTGAGACCCTGGTGAGTGTGAGACTCCTGGTGAGTGTGAGACTCCTAGTGAGTGTGAGAATCCTGGTGAGTGTGAGACTCCTGGTGAGTGTGAGACCCTGGTGAGTGTGAGACACCTGGTGAGTGTGAGACTCCTAGTGAGTGTGAGAATCCTGGTGAGTGTGAGACTCCTGGTGAGTGTGACACCCCTGGTGAGTGTGAGACTCCTGGTGAGTGTGAGCCTCCTGGTGAGTGTGAGACTCTGGTGAGTGTGAGCCTTCTGGTGAGTGTGAGACTCCTGGTGAGTGTGAGACTCCTGGTGAGTGTGAGTCTCCTGGTGAGTGTGAGACCCTGGTGAGTGTGAGACTCCTGGTGAGTGTGAGACTCCTGGTGAGTGTGAGACTCCTGGTGAGTGTGAGACTCCTGGTGAGTGTGAGCCCCTGGTGAGTGTGCGACTCCTGGTGAGTGTGAGACTCCTGGTGAGTGTGAGACTCCTGGTGAGTGTGAGACTCCTCGTGAGTGTGAGACTCCTGGTGAGTGTGAGTCTCCTGGTGAGTGTGAGACTCCTGGTGAGTGTGAGACTCCTGGTGAGTGTGAGACTCCTGGTGAGTGTGAGGCTCCTGGTGAGACCCTAGTGAGTGTGAGACCCCTTGGTGAGTGTGAGACTCCTGGTGAGTGTGAGACCCTTGGTGAGTGTGAGCCTCCTGGTGAGTGTGAGACTCCTGGTGAGTGTGAGACCCTGGTGAGTGTGAGACTCCTGGTGAGTGTGAGTCTCCTGGTGAGTGTGAGACTCCTGGTGAGTGTGAGACCCCTTGGTGAGTGTGAGACTCCTGGTGAGTGTGAGACCCTGGTGAGTGTGAGCCTCCTGGTGAGTGTGAGACCCCTTGGTGAGTGTGAGAATCCTGGTGAGTGTGAGACTCCTGGTGAGTGTGAGACTCCTGGTGAGTGTGAGACTCCTGGTGAGTGTGAGACCCTGGTGAGTGTGAGCCTCCTGGTGAGTGTGAGACTCCTGGTGAGTGTGAGCCTCCTGGTGAGTGTGAGCCTCCTGGTGAGACTCCTGGTGAGGCCCCTGGTGAGTGTGAGACTCCTGGTGAGTGTGAGTCTCCTGGTGAGTGTGAGACTCCTGGTGAGTGTGAGACTCCTGGTGAGTGCGACACTCCTGGTGAGTGTGAGACTCCTGGTGAGTGTGAGACTCCTGGTGAGTGTGAGACCCCTGGTGAGACTCCTGGTGAGTGTGAGACTCCTGGTGAGTGTGAGACTCCTGGTGAGTGTGAGACTCCTGGTGAGTGTGAGTCCCCTGGTGAGTGTGAGACCCCTGGTGAGTGTGAGACTCCTGGTGAGTGTGAGTCTCCTGGTGAATGTGAGACCCCTGGTGAGTGTGAGACTCCTGGTGAGACCCTGGT
This sequence comes from Petromyzon marinus, assembly GCF_048934315.1. Lineage (NCBI taxonomy): Eukaryota > Metazoa > Chordata > Hyperoartia > Petromyzontiformes > Petromyzontidae > Petromyzon > Petromyzon marinus. The sequence continues at coordinate 3,552,263 of NC_133731.1, read as the reverse complement.
GAGTGTGAGACTCCTGGTGAGTGTGAGTCCCCTGGTGAGTGTGAGACCCCTGGTGAGTGTGAGACTCCTGGTGAGTGTGAGCCTCCTGGTGAGTGTGAGACACCTGGTGAGTGTGAGACTCCTAGTGAGTGTGAGACCCTGGTGAGTGTGATGCCCCTGGTGAGTGTGAGACTCCTGGTGAGTGTGAGACTCCTAGTGAGTGTGAGACCCTGGTGAGTGTGAGACCCTGGTGAGTGTGAAGCTCCTGGTGAGTGTGAGGCTCCTGGTGAGTGTGAGCCTCCTGGTGAGTGTGAGACCCTGGTGAGTGTGAGACTCCTGGTGAGTGTGAGACACCTGGTGAGTGTGAGACTCCTGGTGAGACCCTGGTGAGTGTGAGTCTCCTGGTGAGTGTGAGACTCCTGGTGAGTGTGAGGCTCCTGGTGAGTGTGAGACTCCTGGTGAGTGTGAGCCCCTGGTGAGTGTGAGACTCCTGGTGAGTGTGAGACTCCTGGTGAGTGCGAGCCTCCTGGTGAGTGTGAGACTCCTGGTGCGTGTGAGACTCCTGGTGACTGTGAGACTCCTGGTGAGTGTGAGACCCTGGTGAGTGTGAGACTCCTGGTGAGTGTGAGCCCCTGGTGAGTGTGAGACTCCTGGTGAGTGTGAGACCCCTGGTGAGTGTGAGACTCCTGGTGAGTGTGAGTCTCCTGGTGAGTGTGAGACTCCTGGTGAGTGTGAGTCTCCTGGTGAGTGTGAGGCTCCTGGTGAGACCCTAGTGAGTGTGAGACCCCTTGGTGAGTGTGAGACTCCTGGTGAGTGTGAGACTCCTGGTGAGTGTGAGCCCTTGGTGAGTGTGAGACTCCTGGTGAGTGTGAGACCCTGGTGAGTGTGAGACTCCTGGTGAGTGTGAGACTCCTGGTGAGTGTGAGACTCCTGGTGAGTGTGAGGCCCCTTGGTGAGTGTGAGACTCCTGGTGAGTGTGAGACCCTGGTGAGTGTGAGCCTCCTGGTGAGTGTGAGACCCCTTGGTGAGTGTGAGACTCCTGGTGAGTGTCAGACCCCTGGTGAGTGTGAGACTCCTGGTGAGTGTGAGACTCCTGGTGAGTGTGAGACCCCTGGTGAGTGTGAGACCCTCCTGGTGAGTGTGAGGCTCCTGGTGATTGTGAGACCCTGGTGAGTGTGAGACTCCTGGTGAGTGTGAGACTCCTGGTGAGTGTGAGACTCCTGGTGAGTGTGAGCCCCTGATGAGTGTGAGACTCCTGGTGAGTGTGAGACTCCTGGTGAGTGTGAGACTCCTGGTGAGTGTGAGCCTCCTGGTGAGTGTGAGGCCCCTGGTGAGTGTGAGACTCCTGGTGAGTGTGAGACTCCTGGTGAGTGTGAGACCCCTGGTGAGTGTGAGACCCCTGGTGAGTGTGAGACTCCCGGTGAGTGTGAGACCCCTGGTGAGTATGAGACTCCTGGTGAGTGTGAGACTCCTGGTGAGTGTGAGACTCCTGGTGAGTGTGAGGCCCCTGGTGAGTGTGAGACTCCTGGTGAGTGTGAGACTCCTGGTGAGTGTGAGACCCTGGTGAGTGTGAGACTCCTGGTGAGTGTGAGACTCCTGGTGAGTGTGAGACCCTGGTGAGTGTGAGCCTCCTGGTGAGTGTGAGACTCCTGGTGAGTGTGAGCCTCCTGGTGAGTGTGAGCCTCCTGGTGAGACTCCTGGTGAGACCCCTGGTGAGTGTGAGACCCTGGTGAGTGTGAGACTCCTTGTGAGTGTGAGACCCCTGGTGAGTGTGAGCCTCCTGGTGAGTGTGAGACTCCTGGTGAGTGTGAGACTCCTGGTGAGTGTGAGACTCCTGGTGAGACTCCTGGTGAGACCCTGGTGAGTGTGACACCCCTGGTGAGTGTGAGAATCCTGGTGAGTGTGGAACTCCTGGTGAGACCCCTGGTGAGTGTGAGACTCCTGGTGAGTGCGAGACTCCTGGTGAGTGCGACACTCCTGGTGAGTGTGAGACCCCTGGTGAGTGTGAGACTCCTGGTGAGACCCCTGGTGAGACCCCTGGTGAGTGTGAGACTCCTGGTGAGTGTGAGACTCCTGGTGAGTGTGAGACTCCTGGTGAGTGTGAGACTCCTGGTGAGTGTGATCTCCAAAGCAAAATGCTGAGGGAGGGTGGCGTTTGTGCACAGACTGCCCTATATGACATCATAACAACAGTCTGGACCACTGGACGGGTTCCGCAGGATTGGAACGATGCCATGGTGGTCCCCCTCTTTAAGAAGGGGGACCGCACAGACTGGAACAACTACAGGGGCATCTCACTCCTCAGTGTGCCGGTAAAGGTCCTGGCAAGGATTATTCAACATCGCCTTGCCAGCCAGGCTGAGGAGAGGCTTGCGGAGCCCCAATGCGGTTTCAGGAAAGGGCGGTCCTGCACAGATGCCATATTTTATGTCCGTCTGCTACAGCAAAGGTGTAGGGAATTCCAACAAGACCTACATCTCTGTTTTATTGACCTGGTCAAGGCCTATGATACCATCAGTAGGCCCGGGCTCTGGGTTGTTCTTCGTGCTTCAGAGTCCCTGATCTTCTGCTCACGCACATTAAGGACCTTCATGATGGTGAGCGGGCCTGGGTAAAAGTACGTGGCCGGGAGTCGGAACCATTCCTTGTTCACCTTGGGGTGCGACAGGGATGTCCTCTGGCTCCCACATTATTTAACATATATTTCGTCCACGTAGTTCGTGAAGCCTTCAGTAGCTGTACCGGAGGAATTTCCATCTGGTACAGATACAATGGGAGGCTGATCGATGCCCGGGTGCGGTCAAGGGATGGCTCCCTATTGCTCAACAACGTTATGTATGCCGATGACCTGGTAATTGCTGCTCACTCAGAGTAGGAGTTGGAGGCGCTGCTGCTGAACCTGGAGCTTGCCACTAAGAGGTGGGGCCTTACCATCAGCCGCACTCAAATTAAGCACCTGCCTGGGTATTTTGTACCATCGGACACTCCACCCCCACAACTTTTAATTGGTGATGGGGCAGTTGTAGAAAAAGTGGAGAGTTTCCCATACCTGGTCAGTGTGCTCATGACCGCCTCCGGTTTAACAGCAGCGGTCTCACTCCTAATCAGTCGAGCGGCAATATCTTTTCATCGGATGTGTAACGCTGTGTGGAAGCTACCTAGTCTGTCGCTCCACACGAAGCTTCGGGCCTTCTCGGCCACAGTCATTCCCTCCCCTCTCTACGCTGAAGAAACGTAGACCCCCCTAATGGAGCATCTTCGCCTGTTATAAACATTTAGGCTGGCGTGCCGACGATCCATCCTGGGTTTTACCAGGCTGCATTGTGTGAGCTCACAAATCCTCGAAAGATCTGGACAAAGTCCCATCGGTGAGCTCCTCCGGCAGGCAAGGCTGCGTTGGCTGGGTCATGTAGCCCGCATGCCCAGCCACCGCATGCCTAAACAGCTTTTGTTCGGCCGGATCGAGGGGGCAAAATGGGCGCGGCACGGGCTAGAGAAGAGATGGAGTGACGTGGTACAGGAGGACGTGGAGCTGAGTGGACTTGCCGATGACTGGTACCAGCGGTGTCAAGATCGACCTGTGGAGGAGGCTCGTGACGGACACTACTGGGCAGTTGGAAGTAATCGCCCTCCAACAACAACGGAGGGGGGAGGATCGACGCTCACATCAATGAGCGGAGCGCCGGGTGGCTAAAGCACAGCAAGTTGGCACAGGTGGTGCATCAGCCAGTCATCTCAGTCAGTCGACCCGTGGTACCTGGGTCTGCCCCGTGATTTTCTGCCAGCGGGCGTTCAACACTTTACGTGGCCTGAAGGTGCACATGGCCTGGCACAAGCGTCGTGGTGACGTCACCGCCACTTAGTGGCGAATGGCGGTTGTTGTTGTGTGTGAGTGGAGTGTGTGTGTGTGAGAGTGTGAATGTGAGTGTGTGAATGAGTGTGAATGTGTAGGTGTGTGTGTGAGAGTGTGAATGTGAGTGAGTGTGTGGGTGTGTGAGTGAGTGTGAATGTGAGTGAGTGTGTGGGTGTGTGAGTGAGTGTGTAGGTCAGTGTGTGAGTGGAGTGTGAATGTGAGTGAGTGTGTAGGTGCGTGAGTGTGAATGTGAGTGAGTGTGTGGGTGTGTGTGAGTGTGTGAGTGAGAGTGTGTGAGTGAAGTGTGAATGTGAGTAAGTGTGCAAGATCGACTCATCGTCAAATGAGCGCCTTGGTGCTGTATATAAAAAAAAGATCGGCACTGTAGAGACAAAGGCGGCCGGGCGTGGCGCTGGCCACCCACCCACCACCTCGAGTGCCACCGTGCCGGCCTTCATAGCTGCTTCTCGCTAACAGCACTTGCCCCAACGTTCTGGTAAGGCTACACGGGGGATCTTTGTCTTTTGAGTGCGTGGCGGTAGGGCAGTGCGGGATAGCGCGCTGGTGACGATCATCCGCACCGGTCCTGGGCCTCCCCTAGGTCGACTCAGACTCAAATGAGTACCGTACCGAGTGCGGTTAGCGCGCTAACCACTGCGCCACCGCTCCCCAACCACCCCCCCCCCTCCACCATCATATAAACAGTCTGTGTGTGTGTGGGGCCGTCCATAAATGACGTCACGTACCTAGGGTGGGGAGGGGGGGTCAGATTTTTGTGACGGGGGGGGGGTGAGAAATATGACGTCACATCAAAATGCGCAACTTTAAATATATATTACTGTCATAACAACACTCTTACAACATCAGAGTGCATCGCCACATCTAAACACGCACCACAATGACGATAGTTTAAAGCGATTTGAAGCATGTTTCATTTTGGGGGGAGGGGGCAGAGCTTTGTGACGTCACAAAGCTCTGTGACGTCGTGTGACGAGGATGGGTGGGGGGGGGTCAAAAACCGCGTGACGTCATTTACGGACAGCCCCCCTACGCGGGGCTTGCTTGCTCCTCGTGCCGGGTCGTGTGGCCGTCACGTGGAGGCGAAGCCTCGGCGTGGGCTACCCATCGTGTGGACCTGTACAGCGGTGGGGTGCAGACGTGCATATGTGGAGGAGGAGGGTGGAGGAGGAGGAGGGTGGAGGAGGAGGGTGGAGGAGGAGGGTGGAGGAGGGTGGAGGAGGAGGGTGGAGGAGGAGGAGGGTGGAGGAGGAGGGTGGAGGAGGAGGGTGGAGGAGGAGGGTGGAGGGTGGAGGAGGAGGGTGGAGGAGGAGGGTGGAGGAGGAGGGTGGAGGAGGAGGGTGGAGGAGGAGGGTGGAGGGTGGAGGAGGAGGGTGGAGGAGGAGGGTGGAGGAGGAGGGTGGAGGGTGGAGGAGGAGGGTGGAGGAGGGTGGAGGAGGGTGGAGGAGTGTGCAGTAGGAGGGTGGAGGAGGAGGAGGAGGGTGGAGGAGGGTGGAGGAGGGTGGAGGGTGCAGTGGGAGGGTGGAGGAGGGTGGAGGAGGGTGGAGGAGGGTGGAGGAGGAGGGTGGAGGAGAGGGAGGAGGAGGAGGTTGGAGGAGGGTGGAGGAGGGTGGAGGGTGCAGTGGGAGGGTGGAGGAGGAGGGTGGAGGAGGAGGAGGGTGGAGGAGAAGGAGGAGGAGGGTGGAGGAGGGTGGAGGAGGGTGTAGGCGTGGTGGATTCTCGGACGGAGCGGGTGACCCCAGCAGCAGGCGTCTTGCGTGTTTTGCGGCAGTCGCCACGTGTCGCTGCAGCCCCCTCTGCCGGAGAGCCGGGACACTGCGTCCCTGACGAGTCTCTAGACGCGTCGAGGGTTGGGCATCGAACCCACGACCTTTTCGTGCGCACCGGTGCGAGGCGGTGACCATCCCCCAGCCACCGCGGCTCAGTCGATGGAGGCCACACCCTTCGGAGTACACGGAGTGACGAATTGGCGTTGCGTCGGCCCGGCCTCCCAGCCCTCGCTCGAACGCCGCCGCTCGAATTCACGGCCGGAGACGCCGTGGTCCCCGCGCCGGTGACGAGGCTCGTTCGCCGCTTCCCCCCCGCCCCCCTCCGCAGCCGTCCGGCACCAGCGTGTCGGTGGACATCTCCGTGATGGGCGAGGCCCACGGCCTCGTGACGGACCTGCTGGCCGAGCCGGCGCTGCCGGGCCACGTGATCGCGGCGCTGCGTTCGGTGAGCTCGCTGCTCGGGGCGCAGCTCTCCTCCTTCCAGGCGCCGCACCGCACGCGGCCGTCGGCGCCGCTGGGGCTGCCGCTGGGGCCGCCGCTGGGGCCGCCGGGCGACCAGGAGCCGGCCTCCGACTCGGAGGACGGCTCGGAGAGAGGCGGCGACAAGCACGCCGTGCCGCGGGTGAGCGAGAGGGCGGACGAGCGGGCGGTGTGAGCGTGGCTGGTGAGGGGGTCTGGTGAGTGTGGCTGGTGAGTGTGTCTGGTGAGCGTGTCTGGTGAGTGTGTCTGGTGAGCGTGTCTGGTGAGTGTGTCTGGTGTGTCTGGTGAGGGGGTCTGGTGGGTGTGTCTGGTGAGTGTGTCTGATGAGTGGGCGGTGAGCGTGTCTGGTGAGCGTGTCTGGTGAGCTTGTCTAGTGAGTGTGTCTGATGAGTGGGCGGTGAGCGTGTCTCGTGAGCGTGTCTGGTGTGTCTGGTGAGTGTGTCTGGTGAGTGTGTCTGGTGTGCGTGTCTGGTGAGCGTGTCTGGTGAGCGGGCGGTGTGAGCGTCTCTGGTGAGCGTGTCTGGTGAAACTGGCTGGTGAGCGTGTCTGGTGAGCGTGTCTGGTTTGTCTGGTGAGCGTGTCTGGTGTGTCTGGTGAGTGTGTCTGGTGAGCGTGTCTGGTGAGTGTGTCTGGTGAGTGTGTCTGGTGAGCGTGTCTGGTGAGCGTGTCTGGTGAGCGTGTCTGGTGAGCGTGTCTGGTGAGTGTGTCTGGTGAGTGTGTCTGGTGAGCGTGTCTGGTGTGTCTGGTGAGCGTGTCTGGTGAGCGTGTCTGGTGAGTGTGTCTGGTGAGTGTGTCTGGTGAGTGTGTCTGGTGAGCGTGTCTGGTGTGTCTGGTGAGTGTGTCTGGTGAGCGTGTCTGGTGAGTGTGTCTGGTGAGTGTGTCTGGTGAGCGTGTCTGGTGAGCATGTCTGGTGAGCGTGTCTGGTGAGCGTGTCTGGTGAGTGTGTCTGGTGAGTGTGTCTGGTGAGCGTGTCTGGTGTGTCTGGTGAGCGTGTCTGGTGAGCGTGTCTGGTGAGTGTGTCTGGTGAGTGTGTCTGGTGAGCGTGTCTGGTGAGCGTGGCTGGTGAGCGTGGCGGTCGAGCGTGTCTGGTGAACGTGTCTGGTGGTGAGCGCGTCTGGTGAGTGTGTCTGGTGAGTGTGTCTGGTGAGTGTGTCTGGTGTGTCTGGTGAACGTGTCTGATGAACGTGTCTGGTGAGCGTGTCTGGTGGTGAGCGTGTCTGGTGTGTCTGGTGAGCGTGTCTGGTGAGTGTGTCTGGTGAGTGTGTCTGGTGAGCGTGTCTGGTGAGTGTGTCTGGTGAGTGTGTCTGGTGAGTGTGGCTGGTGAGTGTGTCTGGTGAGCGTGTCTGGTGAGTGTGTCTGGTGAGCGTGTCTGGTGTGTCTGGTGAAACTGGCTGGTGAGCGTGTCTGGTGAGCGTGGCTGGTGAGCGTGGCGGTCGAGCGTGTCTGGTGAACGTGTCTGGTGGTGAGCGCGTCTGGTGAGCGCGTCTGGTGAGTGTGTCTGGTGAGTGTATCTGGTGTGTCTGGTGAACGTGTCTGGTGAACGTGTCTGGTGAGCGTGTCTGGTGGTGAGCGTGTCTGGTGTGTCTGGTGAGCGTGTCTGGTGAGCGTGTCTGGTGAGTGTGTCTGGTGAGCGTGTCTGGTGAGTGTGTCTGGTGAGTGTGTCTGGTGAGTGTGTCTGGTGAGCGTGTCTGGTGTGTCTGGTGAGCGTGTCTGGTGAGCGTGTCTGGTGAGCGTGTCTGGTGAGTGTGTCTGGTGAGTGTGTCTGGTGAGCGTGTCTGGTGTGTCTGGTGAGTGTGTCTGGTGAGCGTGTCTGGTGAGTGTGTCTGGTGAGTGTGTCTGGTGAGCGTGTCTGGTGTGTCTGGTGAAACTGGCTGGTGAGCGTGTCTGGTGAGCGTGGCTGGTGAGCGTGGCGGTCGAGCGTGTCTGGTGAACGTGTCTGGTGGTGAGCGCGTCTGGTGAGTGTGTCTGGTGAGTGTGTCTGGTGAGTGTGTCTGGTGTGTCTGGTGAACGTGTCTGATGAACGTGTCTGGTGAGCGTGTCTGGTGGTGAGCGTGTCTGGTGTGTCTGGTGAGCGTGTCTGGTGAGTGTGTCTGGTGAGTGTGTCTGGTGAGCGTGTCTGGTGAGTGTGTCTGGTGAGTGTGTCTGGTGAGCGTGTCTGGTGTGTCTGGTGAAACTGGCTGGTGAGCGTGTCTGGTGAGCGTGGCTGGTGAGCGTGGCGGTCGAGCGTGTCTGGTGAACGTGTCTGGTGGTGAGCGCGTCTGGTGAGTGTGTCTGGTGAGTGTGTCTGATGAGTGTGTCTGGTGAGTGTATCTAGTGAGTGTGTCTGGTGTGTCTGGTGAACGTGTCTGGTGAACGTGTCTGGTGAGCGTGTCTGGTGGTGAGCGTGTCTGGTGTGTCTGGTGAGCGTGTCTGGTGAGTGTGTCTGGTGAGTGTGTTGGTGAGCGTGTCTGGTGTGTCTGGTGAAACTGGCTGGTGAGCGTGTCTGGTGAGCGTGGCTGGTGAGCGTGGCGGTCGAGCGTGTCTGGTGAACGTGTCTGGTGGTGAGCGCGTCTGGTGAGTGTGTCTGGTGAGTGTGTCTGGTGAGTGTGTCTGGTGTGTCTGGTGAACGTGTCTGGTGAACGTGTCTGGTGAACGTGTCTGGTGGTGAGCGTGTCTGGTGAGCGTGGCTGGTGAGCGGCGGTGCGTCTGCAGCGTCTGCGCAGGAGCCTGCCGCTGGGCCTGATGCGCCGCGTCTCCTCGGCCTCAGCCTCATCCACGTGGACCACCACGACGTCCGCCACCGGCCTGCCCGCCGTCGAAGCCGGGCCCATCCGCAGGGACCGCCGCCCGCCACCGGCACACGACGCCCACGGGTGAGCCACTCGCCACTCACCGGACACGCTCGCCACTCACCGGACACGCTCGTCACTCACCGGACACGCTCGCCACTCACCGGACACGCTCGCCACTCACCGGACACGCTCGCCACTCACCAGACATGCTCACCACTCACCAGAGACACTCGCCACTCACCGGACACGCTCGCCACTCACCGGACACGCTCGCCACTCACCGGACACGCTCGTCACTCACCGGACACGCTCGCCACTCACCGGACACGCTCGCCACTCACCGGACACGCTCGCCACTCACCAGACATGCTCACCACTCACCAGAGACACTCGCCACTCACCGGACACGCTCGCCACTCACCGGACACGCTCACCACTCACCGGACACGCTCGTCACTCACCGGACACGCTCGCCACTCACCGGACACGCTCGCCACTCACCAGACATGCTCACCACTCACCAGAGACACTCGCCACTCACCGGACACGCTCACCACTCACCGGACACGCTCGTCACTCACCGGACACACTCGCCACTCACCGGACACGCTCGCCACTCACCGGACACGCTCGCCACTCACCAGACATGCTCACCACTCACCAGAGACACTCGCCACTCACCGGACACGCTCGCCACTCACCGGACACGCTCGCCACTCACCGGACACGCTCGTCACTCACCGGACACGCTCGCCACTCACCGGACACGCTCGCCACTCACCAGACACGCTCACCACTCACCAGAGACACTCGCCACTCACCGGACACGCTCGCCACTCACCGGACACGCTCACCACTCACCAGAGACACTCGCCACTCACCGGACACGCTCGCCACTCACCGGACACGCTCGTCACTCACCGGACACGCTCGTCACTCACCGGACACGCTCGCCACTCACCGGACACACTCACCACTCACCGGACACACTCGCCACTCACCGGAGACGCTCGCCACTCACCGGACACGCTCGTCACTCACCGGACACGCTCGTCACTCACCGGACACGCTCACCACTCACCAGAGACACTCGCCACTCACCGGACACGCTTGCCACTCACCGGACACGCTCGTCACTCACCGGACACGCTCGTCACTCACCGGACACGCTCGTCACTCACCGGACACGCTCACCACTCACCAGAGACACTCGCCACTCACCGGACACGCTCGCCACTCACCGGACACGCTCGCCACTCACCGGACACGCTCACCACTCACCGGACACACTCACCACTCACCGGACACGCTCGTCACTCACCGGACACGCTCACCACTCACCAGAGACACTCGCCACTCACCGGACACGCTCACCACTCACCGGACACGCTCGCCACTCACCGGACACGCTCGTCACTCACCGGACACGCTCACCACTCACCAGAGACACTCGCCACTCACCGGACACGCTCGCCACTCACCGGACACGCTCGCCACTCACCGGACACGCTCACCACTCACCAGACACACTCGCCACTCACCGGACACGCTCGCCACTCACCGGACACGCTCACCACTCACCAGACACACTCGCCACTCACCGGACACGCTCGCCACTCACCGGACATGCTCGCCACTCACCGGACACGCTCACCACTCACCGGACACGCTCGCCACTCACCGGACACGCTCGCCACTCACCGGACACGCTCGCCACTCACGGGACACGCTCACCACTCACCGGACACGCTCACCACTCACCGGACACGCTCGTTACTCACCAGACACACTCGCCACTCACCGGACACGCTCACCACTCACCGGACACGCTCACCACTCACCGGACACGCTCGCCACTCACCGGACACGCTCGCCACTCACCGGACATGCTCGCCACTCACCGGACACGCTCACCACTCACCGGACACGCTCGCCACTCACCGGACACGCTCGCCACTCACCGGACACGCTCGCCACTCACGGGACACGCTCGCCACTCACCGGACACGCTCGCCACTCACCGGACACGCTCGCCACTCACCGGACACGCTCGTCACTCACCGGACACGCTCGCCACTCACTGGACACGCTCGTCACTCACCGGACACGCTCGTCACTCACCGGACACGTTCACCACTCACCGGACACGCTCACCACTCACCGGACACGCTCGTCACTCACCGGACACGCTCACCACTCACCAGAGACACTCGCCACTCACCGGACACGCTCGCCACTCACCGGACACGCTCACCACTCACCAGAGACACTCGCCACTCACCGGACACGCTCGCCACTCACCGGACACGCTCGTCACTCACCGGACACACTCGTCACTCACCGGATACGCTCACCACTCACCGGACACACTCACCACTCACCGGACACGCTCACCACTCACCAGAGACACTCGCCACTCACCGGACACGCTCGCCACTCACCGGACACGCTCGTCACTCACCGGACACGCTCGCCACTCACCGGACACACTCGTCACTCACCGGACACGCTCGCCACTCACCGGACACACTCACCACTCACCGGACACGCTCGTCACTCACCGGACACGCTCACCACTCACCGGACACGCTCGTTACTCACCAGACACACTCACCACTCACTGGACACACTCACCACTCACCGGACATGCTCACCACTCACCTAGCACCCTCACCTTCACTAGACACCCTCACCAGACACACTCACCACTCACCGGACACCCTCACCTTCACCAGACACGCTCACCACTCACCAGACACACTCACCACTCACCAGACACACTCACCACTCACCAGACACACTCACCAACACGCTCACCAGACACTCGCCCTCACGAGGCCCACGGGAGAGGCTGGTGCTCACCCCCAGTAGACCGTGGTGAGTGACCGTGGGTGAGGAAGGTGACATGGAGATTGTTGATGCCAACGTTGACAATGTCATGGCTCTCTTTCATCACGGTGATGATGACGGCGATGTGAATGATGACGATGATGCCGACGATGTTGACGATGATGCCGACGATGTTGACGATGATTCCGACGATGTTGACGATGTCAATGATGATGATGTTGATGATGCCGATGATGATATCGATGATGTCGACGGTGATGATGTTGAGAATGTCGACGATGATGTCGAGGATGATGATGATGATGATGTCAACGATGTTGTGGATGATGATGATGTCAACGATGTTGTGGATGATGATGATGTCAACGATGTTGAGGATGATGATGACGATGTCGACGATGTTGAGGATGATGATGATGATGATGTCAACGATATTGTGGATGATGATGATGATGATGATGACGATGTGGATGATGATGATGATGTCAACGATGTTGTGGATGATGATGATGATGATGTCAACGATGTTGTGGATGATGATGATGATGATGTCAACGATGTTGTTGAGGATGATGATGATGTCAACGATGTTGTGGATGATGATGATGACGATGTCAACGATGTTGAGGATGATGATGATGTCAACGATGTTGAGGATGATGATGATGTCAACGATGTTGTGGATGATGATGACGATGTCAACGATGTTGTTGAGGATGATGATGATGTCAACGATGTTGTGGATGATGATGATGACGATGTCAACGATGTTGAGGATGATGATGATGTCAACGATGTTGAGGATGATGATGATGTCAACGATGTTGTGGATGATGATGATGACGATGTCAACGATGTTGAGGATGATGATGATGTCAACGATGTTGAGGATGATGATGATGTCAACGATGTTGTGGATGATGATGATGACGATGTCAACGATGTTGAGGATGATGATGATGTCAACGATGTTGAGGATGATGATGATGATGATGTCAACGATGTGGATGATGATGACGATGTCGACGATGACGCTGCCCCCCCCCCCCCCCGGGCCAACCCACCCCCCCCCCCTCCTCCTCTTTGTCGTGCAGCGGCGGCGTCGTCACCGCCCCCCTGGGGTCCTTCACGGCCCCCCAGGACCCCGCCAGCCCCTCCCCCCCGGCGGGCCCCCCCCCGGCGGGCCCCCCCCCGGCGGGCCCCCCCCCGGCGGGCCCCCCCCCGGCGGGCCCCCCCCCGGCGGGCCGCTCGCCGCCACGGCTCCCCCAGGAGGGCCGAGCTGGCGGTGAGCGACGCCGGAGATGGGCGGGGAGAGCCTCACGCTCACCACTCACACTCACCACTCACACTCACCACTCACACTCACCACTCACGCTCACACTCACCACTCACACTCACACTCACCACTCACCCACACGCTCACCACTCACACTCACCACTCACACTCACCACTCACCCACACGCTCACCACTCACGCTCACCACTCACCACTCACGCTCACCACTCACACTCACCACTCACGCTCACCACTCACACTCACCACTCACCACTCACGCTCACCACTCACCACTCACCACTCACGCTCACCACTCACGCTCACCACTCACCAATCACCACTCACGCTCACCACTCACGCTCACCACTCACGCTCACCCACGCCGCTCACCCACGCCGCTCACCACACCCTAACCCACCCAACTCACCACACCCTAACCCACCCAACTCACCACACCCTAACCCACCCAACTCACCACACCCTAACCCACCCAACTCACCACACCCTAACCCACCCGCTCACCACACCCTAACCCACCCGCTCACCACACCCTAACCCACCCAACTCACCACACCCTAACCCACCCAACTCACCACACACTAACCCACCCAACTCACCACACCCTAACCCACCCGCTCACCACACCCTAACCCACCCGCTCACCACACACTAACCCACCCGCTCACCACACACTAACCCACCCACTCACCACACCCTAACCCACCCGCTCACCACACACTAACCCACCCGCTCACCACACACTAACCCACCCGCTCACCACACCCTAACCCACCCGCTCACCACACCCTAACCCACCCGCTCACCACGCCCTAACCCACCCGCTCACCACGCCCTAACCCACCCGCTCACCACACCCTAACCCACACGCTCACCACGCCCTAACCCACCCGCTCACCACACCCTAACCCACCCGCTCACCACACCCTAACCCACCCAACTCACCACACCCTAACCCACCCGCTCACCACACCCTAACCCACCCGCTCACCACACCCTAACCCACCCGCTCACCACACCCTAACCCACCCAACTCACCACACCCTAACCCACCCAACTCACCACACACTAACCCACCCAACTCACCACACCCTAACCCACCCGCTCACCACACCCTAACCCACCCGCTCACCACACACTAACCCACCCGCTCACCACACACTAACCCACCCACTCACCACACCCTAACCCACCCGCTCACCACACACTAACCCACCCGCTCACCACACACTAACCCACCCGCTCACCACACCCTAACCCACCCGCTCACCACACCCTAACCCACCCGCTCACCACGCCCTAACCCACCCGCTCACCACGCCCTAACCCACCCGCTCACCACACCCTAACCCACACGCTCACCACGCCCTAACCCACCCGCTCACCACACCCTAACCCACCCGCTCACCACACCCTAACCCACCCAACTCACCACACCCTAACCCACCCGCTCACCACACCCTAACCCACCCGCTCACCACACCCTAACCCACCCAACTCACCACACCCTAACCCACCCAACTCACCACACCCTAACCCACCCAACTCACCACACACTAACCCACCCAACTCACCACACCCTAACCCACCCGCTCACCACACCCTAACCCACCCGCTCACCACACACTAACCCACCCGCTCACCACACACTAACCCACCCACTCACCACACCCTAACCCACCCGCTCACCACACACTAACCCACCCGCTCACCACACACTAACCCACCCGCTCACCACACCCTAACCCACCCGCTCACCACACCCTAACCCACCCGCTCACCACGCCCTAACCCACCCGCTCACCACGCCCTAACCCACCCGCTCACCACACCCTAACCCACACGCTCACCACGCCCTAACCCACCCGCTCACCACACCCTAACCCACCCGCTCACCACACCCTAACCCACCCGCTCACCACACCCTAACCCACCCGCTCACCACGCCCTAACCCACCCGCTCACCACGCCCTAACCCACACGCTCACCACGCCCTAACCCACACGCTCACCACGCCCTAACCCACCCGCTCACCACACCCTAACCCACCCGCTCACCACACCCTAACCCACCCGCTCACCACACCCTAACCCACACGCTCACCACACACTTACCCACCCGCTCACCACACCCTAACCCACCCGCTCACCACACCCTAACCCACCCGCTCACCACACCCTAACCCACCCGCTCACCACACACTAACCCACCCACTCACCACACACTAACCCACCCACTCACCACACCCTAACCCACCCGCTCACCACACCCTAACCCACCCGCTCACCCTCACGCCCGCGTGAATTCAAACTCACCACGGCCTAGCCCCCGACCCCCGTGGCTCCCCCTGGTGGTGATCATTCTCGTCAGCACTTGCCCCAGCAGGTCGCTTGTGCTACCTGGACCTCGGGGGAACCTTTAGCTTTAGCTTTAGCTGCTGCTGCTGCTGCTGTGTCCGCGTGCAGCCTGGGTCTGCCCGGCGGAGAGCGGAGATGGAGCCGACCACTCCTCCACCACCGCCGCCTCCTCCACCTCTTCCTCCACCAACTCCACCTCCACCTCTTCCTCCGCCAACCCCTCCTCGGCGATGATGTCGGGGGCGACGCTGGGCGGAGAGTCGCAACCGCAGCCGCTCGGCTCCTTCCTGTGCAGCGGGTACGGATCTCGCCCGCACGCTCACCACAGCGCGACCCATGCACTCACCCATACACTCACCTGCACGCTCACACATACACTCACCCATGCACTCACCCATACACTCACCCGCACGCTCACCCATCCACTCAGCCATACACTCACCCATGCACTCACCCATACACTCACCCATACACTCACCCGCACGCTCACCCATGCACTCACCCATGCACTCACCCATGCACTCAGCCATGCACTCACCCATGCACTCAACCATGCACTCACCCATACACTCACCCATGCACTCACCCATACACTCACCCATGCACTCACCCATACACTCACCCATGCACTCATCCATACACTCACCCATGCACTCACCCATACACTCACCCATGCACTCACCCGCACGCTCACCCATACACTCACCCATACATTCACCCATACACTCACCCATAAACTCACCCATGCACTCACCCATACACTCACCCATGCACTCACCCATACACTCACCCATGCACTCACCCATACACTCACCCATGCACTCACCCATACACTCACCCATGCACTCACCCATACACTCACCCATGCACTCACCCATACACTCACCCATGCACTCACCCATACACTCACCCATGCACTCACCCATACACTCACCCATGCACTCACCCGCACGCTCACCCATACACTCACCCATACATTCACCCATACACTCCCCCATACACTCACCCATGCACTCACCCATACACTAACCCATGCACTCACCCATACACTCACCCATGCACTCACCCATACACTCACCCATGCACTCACCCATACACTCACCCATGCACTCACCCATACACTCACCCATGCACTCACCCGCACGCTCACCCATACACTCACCCATACATTCACCCATACACTCACCCATACACTCACCCATGCACTCACCCATACACTCACCCATGCACTCACCCGCACGCTCACCCATACACTCACCCATGCACTCACCCATACACTCACCCATGCACTCACCCATACACTCACCCATGCACTCACCCGCACGCTCACCCATACACTCACCCATACATTCACCCATACACTCACCCATACACTCACCCATGCACTCACCCATACACTCACCCATGCACTCACCCGCACGCTCACCCATACACTCACCCATACACTCACCCATACACTCACCCATGCACTCACCC
The DNA here is from genome assembly GCF_048934315.1 of Petromyzon marinus. Classification (NCBI taxonomy): domain Eukaryota; kingdom Metazoa; phylum Chordata; class Hyperoartia; order Petromyzontiformes; family Petromyzontidae; genus Petromyzon; species Petromyzon marinus. Next base: position 3,535,416 of record NC_133731.1, on the reverse strand, counting down.
ATACACTCACCCATGCACTCACCCGCACGCTCACCCATACACTCACCCATGCACTCAGCCATGCACTCACCCATGCACTCACCCATACACTCACCCATCCACTCACCCATTCACTCACCCATGCACTCACCCATGCACTCAGCCATGCACTCAACCATGCACTCACCCATACACTCACCCATGCACTCACCCGCACGCTCACCCATACACTCACCCATACATTCACCCATACACTCACCCATAAACTCACCCATGCACTCACCCATACACTCACCCATGCACTCACCCATACACTCACCCATGCACTCACCCATACACTCACCCATGCACTCACCCATACACTCACCCATGCACTCACCCATACACTCACCCATGCACTCACCCATACACTCACCCATGCACTCACCCATACACTCACCCATGCACTCACCCATACACTCACCCATGCACTCACCCGCACGCTCACCCATACACTCACCCATACATTCACCCATACACTCCCCCATACACTCACCCATGCACTCACCCATACACTAACCCATGCACTCACCCATACACTCACCCATGCACTCACCCATACACTCACCCATGCACTCACCCATACACTCACCCATGCACTCACCCATACACTCACCCATGCACTCACCCGCACGCTCACCCATACACTCACCCATACATTCACCCATACACTCACCCATACACTCACCCATGCACTCACCCATACACTCACCCATGCACTCACCTGCACGCTCACCCATACACTCACCCATGCACTCACCCATACACTCACCCATGCACTCACCCATACACTCACCCATGCACTCACCCGCACGCTCACCCATACACTCACCCATACATTCACCCATACACTCACCCATACACTCACCCATGCACTCACCCATACACTCACCCATGCACTCACCCGCACGCTCACCCATACACTCACCCATACACTCACCCATACACTCACCCATGCACTCACCCATACACTCACCCATGCACTCACCCGCACGCTCACCCATACACTCACCCATGCACTCAGCCATGCACTCACCCATGCACTCACCCATACACTCACCCATCCACTCACCCATTCACTCACCCATGCACTCACCCATGCACTCAGCCATGCACTCACCCATGCACGCACCCATCCACTCATCCATGCACTCACCCATGCACTCACCCATGCACTCACCTATGCACTCACCCATGCACTCACCCATGCACTCACCCATGCACTGACCCATGCACTTACCCATACACTCACCCATACACTCACCCGCACGCTCACCCATACACTCACCCATGCACTCACCCATACACTCACCCATGCACTCACCCATACACTCACCCATGCACTCACCCATACACTCACCCATACACTCACCCATACACTCACTCGCACGCTCACCCATGCACTCACCCATACACTCACCCATGCACTCACCCATAAACTCACCCATGCACTCACCCATACACTCACCTATACACTCACCCATACACTCACTCATGCACTCACCCGCACGCTCACCCATACACTCACCCATACACTCACCCGTGCACTCACCCATACACTCACCCATGCACTCACCCATGCACTCACCCATCCACTCAACCATCCACTCACCCATACACTCACCCATACACTCACCCGCACGCTCACCCATGCACCCACCCATGCACTCACCCATGCACTCACCCATAATCTCACCCATGCACTCACCCATGCACTCACCCATGCACTCACACATGCACTCACACATACACTCACCCATGCACTCACCCATGCACTCACCCATACACTCACCCATAAACTCACCCATGCACTCACCCATGCACTCACCCATGCACTCACCCATGCACTCACATTCTACATACTCATTCACTACTCAGCCCTATATAAACTCACCCTAATCCGAAGATTGTTTGAGTGATTAGGCGAGCGTGACGAGGTGAGCGAGTGATGAGGTGATAGTGACCAGGTGAGCGTGCGATGAGGTGAGCGAGCGACTAGGTGAGTGAGGAGGTGAGCGAGTGATGAGGTGAGCGAGTGATGAGGTGAGCGAGTGATGAGGTGAGTGAGCGACTTGGTGAGTGAGAAGGTGAGTGAGGAGGTGAGTGAGGAGGTGAGCGAGTGAGGAGGTGAGTGACGAGGTGAGTGAGCAGGTGAGTGAGGAGGTGAGTGACGAGGTGAGTGAGGAGGTGAGTGAGTGACGAGGTGAGTGAGGAGGTGAGTGAGTGACGAGGTGAGTGAGGAGGTGAGTGAGTGAGGGTGTGACGAGGTGAGCGTGTGACATCCCCAGCTGCGGCCGAGTGGGAGCGTCATCGACGGTGCCGGCCGGGCCGCTCGCCGGAGCCAGCCACACCCCTCGCTCCGGTGAGCAGCACCACCTCACAGAGCTCACCACACCACACAGAGCTCACCACACCACACAGAGCTCACCACACCACACAGAGCTCATCACACAGAACTCACCACACAGAACTCACCACACCACACAGAACTCACCACACCTCACAGAGCTCACCATACCTCACAGAGCTCACCACACCACACAGAGCTCACCACACCACACAAAGCTCACCACACCACACAGAACTCACCACACAGAACTCACCACACCTCACAGAGCTCACCACACAGAGCTCACCATACCTCACAGAGCTCACCACACCACACAGAGCTCACCACACTGCACAGAACTCACCACACAGAACTCACCACACCACACAGAGCTCACCACACCACACAGAGCTCACCATACCTCACAGAGCTCACCACACCACACAGAGCTCACCACACCACACAAAGCTCACCACACCACACAGAACTCACCACACAGAACTCACCACACCTCACAGAGCTCACCACACAGAGCTCACCACACCACAGAGAGCTCACCACACAGAGCTCACCACACCACACAGAGCTCACCACACCACACAGAGCTCACCACACAGAACTCACCACACAGAACTCACCACACCACACAGAGCTCACCACACCTCACAGATCTCTCCACACCACACATACTCACCACACCACACAGACCTCACCACACCACACATACTCACCACACCACACAGACCTCACCACACCACACAGACCTCACCACACCACACAGACCTCACCACACCACACATACTCACCACACCACACAGACCTCACCACACCACACAGACCTCACCACACCACACAGACCTCACCACACCACACAGACCTCACCACACCACACAGAGCTCACCACACCACACAGAGCTCACCACACCACACAGACCTCACCACACAGACGTCACCACACCACACAGACCTCACCACACCACACAGAACTCACCACACCTCACAGAACTCACCACACCTCACAGAGCTCACCACACAGAGCTCACCACACCACACAGAGCTCCCAAAACCACACAGAGCTCACCATACAGAGCTCACCACACCACACAGCTCACCACACCACACAAAGCTCACCACACCACACAGATCTCACTACACCTCACAGATCTCACCGCACCTCACAGAGCTTACCACACCACACAGACCTCACCACACCACACAGACCTCACCACACCACACAGACCTCACCTCACCACACAGAGCTCACCACACCACACAGAGCTCACCACCACACACAGAACTCACCACACCACACAGAGCTCACCACACCACACAGACCTCACCACACAGACCTCACCACACCACACAGAGCTAACCACACCTCACAGAACTCACCACACCTCACAGACCTTACCACACCACACAGAGCTCACCACACCACACAGAGCTCACCACACAGACCTCACCACACCACACAGACCTCACCACACCACACAGACCTCACCACACCACACAGAGCTAACCACACCTCACAGAACTCACCACACCTCACAGACCTTACCACACCACACAGACCTTACCACACCACACAGAGCTCACCACACCACACAGAGCTCACCACACAGACCTCACCACACCACACAGAGCTCACCACACCACACAGAGCTCACCACACAGCTCACCACACCACAGAAAGCTCACCACACCACACAGAGCTCACCACACCACACAGAGCTCACCACACAGCTCACCACACCACACAAAGCTCACCACACCACACAAAGCTCACCACACCACACAGAGCTCACCACACAGACGTCAACACACCACACAGACCTCACCACACCACACAGACCTCACCACACCACACAGACCTCACCACACCACACAGAGCTCACCACACAGAGCTCACCACACCACACAGACCTCACCACACAGATCTCACCACACCACACAGAGCTCACCACACCACACAGACGTCACCACACCACACAGAGCTCACCACACCACAGAGCTCACCACACCACACAGATCTCACCATACCACAGAGCTCACCACACAGACCTCACCAAACCACAGAGCTCACCACACCACACAGAGCTCACCACACCACACAGATCTCACCACACCACAGAGCTCACCACACCACACAGAGCTCACCACACCACAGAGCTCACCACACCACACAGACCTCACCACACCACACAGAGCTCACCACACAGAGCTCACCACACCACACAGAGCTCACTACACAGAGCTCACCACACCACACAGAGCTCACCACACCACACAGAGCTCACCACACAGACCTCACCACACCACACAGACCTCACCACACCACACAGACCTCACCACACCACACAGAGCTAACCACACCTCACAGAACTCACCACACCTCACAGACCTTACCACACCACACAGACCTTACCACACCACACAGAGCTCACCACACCACACAGAGCTCACCACACAGACCTCACCACACCACACAGAGCTCACCACACCACACAGAGCTCACCACACAGCTCACCACACCACAGAAAGCTCACCACACCACACAGAGCTCACCACACCACACAGAGCTCACCACACAGCTCACCACACCACACAAAGCTCACCACACCACACAAATCTCACCACACCACACAGAGCTCACCACACAGACGTCAACACACCACACAGACCTCACCACACCACACAGACCTCACCACACCACACAGACCTCACCACACCACACAGAGCTCACCACACAGAGCTCACCACACCACACAGACCTCACCACACAGATCTCACCACACCACACAGAGCTCACCAAACCACACAGACCTCACCACACCACACAGAGCTCACCACACCACAGTGCTCACCACACCACACAGATCTCACCATACCACAGAGCTCACCACACCACACAGACCTCACCACACCACAGAGCTCACCACACCACACAGAGCTCACCACACCACACAGAGCTCACCACACTACACAGATCTCACCACACCACAGAGCTCACCACACCACACAGAGCTCACCACACCACAGAGCTCACCACACCACACAGACCTCACCACACCACACAGAGCTCACTACACAGAGCTCACCACACCACACAGAGCTCACCACACCACACAGAGCTCACCACACCACACAGAGCTCACCACACCACACAGAGCTCACCACACCACAGATCTGACCACACCACAGAGCTCACCACACCACAGAGCTCACCACACCATACAGAGCTCACTACACCACACTGAGCTCACCACACCACAGAGCTCACCACACCACAGAGCTCACCACACTACCTCCTACGCCGCCAGACGACGTCACGGCCCTCACCTCGGACTACGACAGCTCCGTGGAGAACAACCACGTGGGTGAGGGGGAGGGGCGCGGGGGTGGGGGGGGCGACGGCAGCCGCCCCCTCCCCTCCAAACTGCTGCTGCCCCTCGCTGAGGCCCAGGTACCCCCCACCCCACCCCCCTCCCAACCCCCCTCCCCACCCCTCCCCCACCCCTCCCCTCTCTCCCACCCCTCCCCCCTCCCCCACCCCTCCCTCCACCCCTCCCCCCTCCCCTCCCCCCTCTCCCCTCTAAAACCCCTCCCCCACCCCTCCCCCCACCCCTCCCCCCACCCCCCTCCCCTCTCGAACCCCTCCCCCTACCTCGCCCCCCACCTGGAACCTGGAACCTGTGACACCGGGACCCAGTAGCCTGGAAACCGGCACCCAGTGCCCCGGAGCCTGGAACCTGGAACCCAGTAGCCCTGGACCCCACTTTCTGGAACCTAAAACCCGGAACCTTTAATACAGAATACAGATCCCGGAACCTGTAACCCAGAACCTAGAACCCGGAACCTGTAACCCAGAACCCAGATCCCGGAACCTGTAACCCAGAACCTAGAACCCGGAACCTGTAACCCAGAATACAGATCCCGGAACCTGTAACCCAGAACCTAGAACCCGGAACCTGTAACCCAGAACCCAGATCCCGGAACCTGTAACCCAGAACCTAGAACCCGAAACCTGTAACCCAGAATACAGAACCCGGAACCTGTAACCCAGAACCTAGAATCCGGAACCTGTAACCCAGAACCCGGAACCTGTAACCCAGAACCTAGAACCCGGAACCTGTAACCCAGAACCCGGAACCTGTAACCCAGAATACAGATCCCGGAACCTGTAACCCAGAACCCAGATCCCGGAACCTGTAACCCAGAACCCAGAACCTGTAACCCAGAACCCGGAACCTGTAACCCAGAACCTAGAACCCGGAACCTGTAACCCAGAACCCAGATCCCGGAACCTGTAACCCAGAACCCAGATCCCGGAATCTGTAACCCAGAACCTAGAACCCGGAACCTGTAACCCAGAACCCAGATCCCGGAACCTGTAACCCAGAACCCAGAACCTGTAACCCAGAACCCAGATCCCGGAACCTGTAACCCAGAACCTAGAACCCGGAACCTGCAACCCAGAACCCAGAACCTGTAACCCAGAACCCAGAGCCCAGAACCTGTAACCCAGAACCCAGATCCCGGAACCTGTAACCCAGAACCTAGAACCCGGAACCTGTAACCCAGAACCCAGAATCTGTAACCCAGAACCCAGAACCCAGAACCTGTAACCCAGAACCCAGATCCCATAATCTGTAACCTGGAATCCAGAACCTGTAACTGAGAACCCAGAACCTGGAACCTATAACCCAGAACCTAGATCCCAGAACCCGGAACCTGGAACCTGTAACTCAAGATTCCAAAACCTGGAACCTGTAACCCAGAACCCGGAACTCAGAACCTGTGGTGGTGACCGTTGTGGTGATGGTGGTGGTGGTGGTGACGATGGTGGTGGTGGTGGTGGTGACGGTGGTGGTGGTGATGGTGGTGACGGTAGTGGTGACGGTGGTGGTGGTGACGGTGGTGGTGGTAGTGATAGTGGTGGTGACGGTAGTGGTGACAGTGGTGACGGTGGTGGTAGTGATATTGGTGGTGACGGTAGTGGTGACGGTGGTGACGGTGGTGGTGGTGGTGATGGTGGTGGTGGTGATAGTGGTGATGGTGACGGTGATGGTGACGGTGATGGTGATGGTGGTGATGGTGGTGGTGATGGTGGTGACGGTGGTGGTGGTGGTGACGGTGGTGGTGATGGTGGTGGTGACGATGGTGGTGGTGACGATGGTGGTGGTGGTGACGGTGGTGGTGGTGGTGACGGTGGTGGTGGTGACGATGGTGGTGGTGGTGACGGTGGTGGTGGTGATGGTGGTGATGGTGGTGGTGATGGTGGTGACGGTGGTGGTGACAGTGGTGGTGACGGTGGTGGTGGTGGTGGTGGTGACAGTGGTGGTGGTGATGGTGGTGACGGTAGTGGTGACGGTGGTGGTGGTGACGGTGGTGGTGGTAGTGATAGTGGTGGTGACGGTAGTGGTGACGGTGGTGACGGTGGTGGTGGTGGTGGTGATGGTGGTGGTGGTGATAGTGGTGATGCTGACGGTGATGGTGACGGTGATGGTGGTGATGGTGGTGGTGATGGTGGTGACGGTGGTGGTGGTGGTGGTGATGGTGGTAGTGATAGTGGTGATGGTGATGGTGACGGTGGTGGTGGTGGTGATGGTGATGGTGGTGACGGTAGTGGTGACGGTGGTGGTGGTGACAGTGGTGGTGGTGATAGTGGTGACGATGGTGGTGGTGACGGTGATGGTGGTGGTGGTAGTGATAGTGGTGGTGGTGATGGTGGTGGTGATAGTGGTGGTGATGGTGATGGTGACGGTGATGGTGGTGATGGTGGTGACGATGGTGGTGGTGACAGTGGTGGTGGTAGTGATAGTGGTGGTGATGGTGGTGATGGTGGTGGTGATAGTGGTGGTGATGGTGATGGTGACGGTGACGGTAGTGGTGGTGGTGGTGATGGTGGTGGCGGTAGTGGTGACGATGGTGGTGGTGATTGTGGTGGTGATGGTGGTGACGATGGTGGTGGTGACGGTGGTGGTGATAGTGGTGGTGATAGTGGTGGTGGTGATGGTGGTAGTGAATAGTGGTGGTGATGGTGGTGGTGATGGTGGTGATGGTGGTGGTGACGGTGGTGGTGACAATGGTGGTGGTGATGGTGGTGACGGTGGTGACGGTGGTGGTGACGGTGGTGGTGATGGTGGTGATGGTGGTGGTGACGGTGGTGGTGACAATGGTGGTGGTGACGGTGGTGACGGTGGTGGTGACGGTGGTGGTGACGGTGGTGGTGACGGTGGTGGTGACAATGGTGGTGGTGGTGATGGTGGTGACGGTGATGGTGGTGATGGTGGTGGTGATGGCGGCGCCAGGAGGAGGCGGGGTTGCCCTGCTCGCCCACCCTGGTGATGGAGGGTCTGGAGCCCCTCATGTCCGGAATCCACAACTGGAACTTCCCCATCTTCGATCTTGTGGAGCTCACCGGGGGTGCCTGCGGTCAAATCCTCAGCCAGGTCAGCCCGCGACGGGTGTGTGTCTGTGTGTGTGTGTAGAGTACGTGTGTGTGTAAGTGTGTGTGTGTGTACGTGTGTGTGTACGTCTATGTTCAGCTTTTGTTCGGCCGGATTGAGGGGGCTAAATGGACGTGGCACTGGCTAGAGAAGAGATGGAGTGATGTGGTACAGGAGGATGTGGAGCTCAGTGGATTTGCCAATGACTGGTACCAGCGGTGTCAAGATCGGCCTCTGTGGAGGAGGCTCGTGAACGACGCTACTGGGCAGTTGGAGGCAGTCGCCCTCCAACAACAACGGAGGGCGGTGGAGCGACGCTCACAACAACGAGCGGAGCGCCGGGTGGCTAAAGCACAGCAGGTTGGCACAGTAGGGGGCACAGGTGGTGCATCAGCCAGTCATCTCAGTCAGTCGACCCGTGGCACCTGGGTCTGCCCCGTGACCTCCTGCCAGTGGGCGTTTGACACTCCACGTGGCCTCAATGTGCACATGGCCTGTCACAAGCGTCGTGGTGACGTCACCGCCACGGCGAATGGCGGTTGTTGTTGTTGTACCGGAGCGGTAGTGTAGTAGCGGTCAGCGCTCCGCACTACGAAACCTGGCGACCCAAGTTCAATTCCAGCTCACGGCCAACACCAGTGACAATTATCTGAACCGGTACCTGGGCCTCGCCTTGGTCGCCTCAATTAAGTACCTGGTGCGGTGTGTAAACATCGCCACTGGGGAGACAAAGGCGGCCGGTCGTGTTGTTGGCCACCCACCAGCTCATATCGCGTGCCGGCCTTCATAGGTGCTCGCTAACAGCACTTGCCCCAGCAGTCTCTTCAGTCTATACGGGGGATCTTTGTCTTTGTGCGTGTGTGTGTGTGGGCAGCGGTGGTGTAGTGGTTAGTGCCCTGTGCTACGAACCCGGTGACCTGAGGTCGATTCCCGCTCACGGCCATTAACACCAGCGACGATTATCTGAACTGGTCCTGGGCCTCCCTCCCCTAGGTCGACTCAGCCTTAATTGAGTACCTTGTGCGATGTTGTAGTAAACATCTGCCGCCGCGGGGGGGGAGTGGGGGTAAGGTGTGGTGCTGGCAATACGGCCACCCCGTCGCGTGCCGTGCCGGCCTTCATAGGTGCTGCTCGCTAACAGCCCTTGCCCCAACGGTCCATGAAAGGCTTTGTGGGGGGTCTTTATCTACGGAGCAGCTTGAAACTGCCTGGGCATCACGCAAGTCACCCGCAGCGCCCGACACCTCATTAATCATGAGCAAACACAAGATCCAGGTTCGATTTAACACAGTACATAAAATTCGTGAGCTGATCCCATCTGTGAAGGATGTGATCCCTGACATGCAATACCCCGGCGTCTACAAACTAAGCTGTGTCTGCGGCAGTAGTCACATTGGGGAAACTAAGCGACATGTCTCGGACTGGGTTCGTGAACATCAGGCAGATCTGAAACACGGTAGGACTCATACCTCGGCCGTGGCTGATAATTGTTTTAATGCGGTGGGATCACACGAAATGTATTTCTCTTAGACGAAGGGACTTTGCAAACCCACTGGCTATCAACATAAATTTGTTCACGAAGCCATCCATACATACAGACATACACACTATTTCAACCGAGAAGATGGGTACAAATGCAGCAATCACTGGAAGGACGTTATCAACCATTTTAAGTCATAACTGACTGTCATGTTTCCACTTTAGACCTGACAGCCCTTTATTGGTGGAAGCCAAACCACCGGAACCATTACTGCCCACTCCCTTCATTGGTGGAAGCCAAACCACCTGCACCATCACGACCCACGACTACCATCACCTCTAGCAGCAACTTCCCTTACATTAACATAAGCTGCCCCGCCCATGCTGCTGACACTTGGGCTACGCCCATTTTTAAACCTTTATCAACAGTTTGCCTTTAGAGGCTAACCCCCTTTTTGCTGATGAGGACCACTTTTGTTGCGATCGAAACGTCGTGGTTTTGTTTGTTATTTTCTTTGAATCGATCTACGTAACTTTACCGAAAGACCCAAAGAATACCTCATTACTCATTGGTTTTTTCGGTAAAGTCACGTATGTAGATATAATACAATTATATAAAAAACAAAACAATCACGACGTTTCGATCACAACACAAGCGATCTTCATCAGGTGTCAAGAACAAATCACGGAGGTAAATACAACAAAAAAGATGAGAGGCGAGAATTTAACAAACCTAAAAAACATTACGTGAAGCACAACCAGTCAGGCCAACAACACAGCTAGACACTTCCTGGCGGACCACGAATTTCAGAAGAGTGTTAAATTTCGTGTTTTGTTTTAATATAATTTTATTATTTCTACATACGTGACTTTACTGAAAAACCCAATGGGTAATTTATATGCACGAAAGCTTTAATACTTTATTAATACCTCATTAACCCTTCCTTAAGGGGAAAGAACGGTGATCTGACCTCTGACTCGCCACGGTGGCTATGATGTTTACTATCTCGCCTGGTGTACAGCAGGTCGTGGGTTCGATCCCAACCCTTGACGCCTGCGCTATATTTGGAGGTTGCGGTGTCTCTCTCCCCGTGGTCGCGTGGATTTTTCTCCGGGTTTTCATATTTTTCCTGTTCCATCCACATTTAGAATCAACATCACCACGCGTTTAGAAGTATTTGGATATTTCATGTGACGCCCTTTGCCAGTACCAAAATATGACGATAGGTTTTTCCCCTTTTATCTGGCAACAAAACAGTTGGGTTAAGATGTTAAAACACCAAACTGAAACCTGCCGTTCCTCCTGAGGAAGTTTGCCACAACCAGTGAGCGGCTGGTCAGCCAACCAGCCAGCCATCCAGCAAGCAAACCTGGGTGGCTGGGCTGGGCTGGGCTGGCTGGCTGGCTGGCTGAGCTGGCTGGGCTGGCTGAGCTGGCTGCGCTGGGCTGGCTGGGCTGGCTGGGCTGGCTGAGCTGGCTGGCTGAGCTGGCTGGGCTGGCTGGGCTGGGCTGGCTGGGCTGGCTGGGCTGGGCTGGGCTGGCTGGGCTGGCTAGGCTGGCTGGGCTGGCTGAGCTGGCTGGGCTGGCTGGCCGGGCTGGGCTGGGCTGGCTGGGCTGGCTGGGCTGGCTGGGCTGCCTGGCTGGGCTGGGCTGGCTGGGCTGGGCTGGCTGGGCTGGCTGGGCTGGGCTGGGCTGGCTGGGCTGGGCTGGCTGGGCTGGCTGGGCTGGGCTGGCTGGGCTGGGCTGGCTGGGCTGGGCTGGTTGGCTGGGCTGGCTGGGCTGGCTGGGCTGGCTGGGCTGGGCTGGCTGAGCTGGGCTGGCTGAGCTGGCTGGGCTGGCTGGACTGGCTGGCCGGCCGGGCTGGGCTGGGCTGGGCTGGCTGGGCTGGGCTGGGCTGGCTGGGCTGGGCTGGGCTGGCTGGCTGGCTGGCTGGGCTGGGCTGGCTGGTCTGGGCTGGGCTGGCTGGGCTGGGCTGACTGGGCTGGGCCGGCTGGGCTGGGCTGGTCTGGCTGGGCTGGGCTGGCTGGGCTGGGCTGGCAGGACTGGGCTGGGCTGGCTGGGCTGGCTGGGCTGGGCTGGGCTGGCCGGCTGGGCTGGCTGGGCTGGCTGACGGTGCCAGCCATTGTTTTCAGCGAAGAGCGATCTTCCAGGGGAACCTGAGACCAGGTCGCAGTTCCCTCCGGGACAGAGACGACCTCTGGAACCACCACCAGTTGGACCACTGGACGGGTTGAGCCGCTGGTTTGGATGTCCGGCTCAACCCCTACCCCAACCCCCCAAAGGGGGGGCTAAGCGAATGCCCCCCTCCCCCCGTGTGGTGGTGGTGGTGGTGCAGGTGACGTACCGCCTGTTTGAGGACACGGGCCTCTTCGCGCTCTTCAAGATCCCCGTGGCGGAGTTCATGCGCTACTTCCACGCGCTGGAGAGCGGATACCGCCACATCCCCTGTGAGGAGCCGCCTCCCCCTCTGCGACGCCCCTCCCCCTCTGCGACGCCCCTCCCCCTCTGCGACGCCCCTCCCCCTCTGCGACGCCCCTCCCACCTCCATCATAATCTCCTCATTATCAGAAAGGGATCAGAAACATAATGACACCTTGCCGATATTAACTACGTTAACCTATTTGTGTTTTTTTATTTTTAAATTATATCATAAAGCTATTTTACATTCGATATTTATTAAATTTTATATACTTCAGCCCCTTGGTGTTAGTTAGACTTTTAACCCTTATTATTATAGTAAGACTTGTTTTAAACTTATTTAAGATTTTAGATTCCTATATGTTGAATGTATGCACCATCCTGCCAAAGTAAATTCCGTGTCGGTGTGAACTTTCATGGCGAATAAAACCCTTTCTGATTCTTATTCTGATTATCATATCAGTAGCATCTCCTTATTAGCATATCATCATTAGCATGTCCTCATTAGCATATCCTCATTAGCATATCCTCTTTAGCATATCCTCATTAGCATATCCTCATTAGCATATCCTCTTTAGAATATCCTCAGTAGCATATCCTCAGTAGCATCTCCTTATTAGCATATCCTCATTAGCATCTCATTACCATATCCTCAGTAGCATCTCAACAGCATCTCCTCGTTAGCATACCCTCATTAGCATATCATTAGCATTTCATTTGCATCTTATTTGAATGCGCAGCATGGGACCGGTTTTAATGCTCGGGGCTGTTGTTGTTTGACGTCGTTGTTTGTTGTTGTTGTTGATGTGGTTGTGTGTTGTTGTTGTTTGACGTGGTTGTGTGTTGTTGTTGACGTCGTTGTGTGTTGCTGTTGTTGACGTGGTTGTTTGTGTTGTTGTTGACGTGGTTGTTTGTGTTGTTGTTGACGTGGTTGTGTGTTGTTGTTGTTGACGTCGTTGTGTGTTGTTGTTGTTGACGTGGTTGTTTGTGTAGTTGTTGACGTGGTTGTTTGTGTTGTTGTTGACGTCGTTGTGTGTTGCTGTTGTTGACGTGGTTGTTTGTGTTGTTGTTGACGTGGTTGTTTGTGTTGTTGTTGTTGACGTGGTTGTTTGTGTAGTTGTTGACGTGGTTGTTTGTGTTGTTGTTGACGTCGTTGTGTGTTGCTGTTGTTGACGTGGTTGTTTGTGTTGTTGTTGACGTGGTTGTTTGTGTTGTTGTTGTTGACGTGGTTGTTTGTGTGGTTGTTTGTGTTGTTGTTGTTGACGTGGTTGTGTGTTGTTGTTGACGTGGTTGTGTGTTGTTGTTGTTGACGTGGTTGTTGTTGTTGTTGTTTGTGGCTCCAGACCACAACCGCATCCACGCGACGGACGTGCTGCATGCCGTGTGGTACCTCACCACGCAGCCCATCCCCGGATTCCCTGAGGTCCCCCGCGACCCGAGCGACACGGCCGGTCCGTACGCGGGGAGCACGCGGGGAGCACGTGGGGAGCACACGGGGAGCACGTGGGGAGCACACAGGGAGCACGTGGGGAGCACACAGGGAGCATGTGGGGAGCACACGGGGAGCACACAGGGAGCACACGGGGAGCACACGGGGAGTACACGGGGAGCACACAGGGAGCACGTGGGGAGCACACAGGGAGCATGTGGGGAGCACACGGGGAGCACACAGGGAGCACACAGGGAGCACACGGGGAGTACACGGGGAGCACACGGGGAGCACACAGGGAGCACACGGGGAGCACACAGGGAGCACACGGGGAGCACACAGGGAGCACACGGGGAGCACACAGGGAGCACACAGGGAGCACACAGGGAGCACACAGGGAGCACACGGGGAGCACGTGGGGAGCACACGGGGAGCACACAGGGAGCACACGGGGAGCACACAGGGAGCACACGGGGAGCACACAGGGAGCACACGGGGAGCACACGGGGAGCACGTGGGGAGCATACGGGGAGCACACGGGGAGCACGTGGGGAGCACACAGGGAGCACGTGGGGAGCACACAGGGAGCACACGGGGAGCATACAGGGAGCACGTGGGGAGCACGTGGGGAGCACGTGGGGAGCACACGCACGTCGTTGTCGTCGTTGTCGTCGTTGTCGTGGTGCAGCGTTCACAAAGTCGCGCACGTGGGGCGCGACGGGAGACGTGGAGTCGGGGTCCTCCGAGTGCTTGGCGGGCGACGCGGAGTCGGGGTACGGGTGCCTGGCGTCGGTCATCCCCGCGCTGGAGCTGATGGCGCTGTACGTGGCGGCCGCCATGCACGACTACGACCACCCTGGCCGCACCAACGCCTTCCTGGTGGCCACCAGCGCCCCGCAGGTACGCGACGCCCCGCCCACTCGCGACGCCCCGCCCGCTCGCGACGCCCCCGCCCACTCGCGACGCCCCGCCCACTCGCGAACTCCCCGCCCACTCGCGACGCCCCGCCCACTCACGAACTCCCCGCCCACTCGCGAACTCCCCGCCCACTCGCGACGCCCCGCCCGCTCGCGACGCCCCGCCCACTCGCGACGCCCCGCCCACTCGCAACGCCCCGCCCACTCACGACGCCCCGCTCACTCCTGGCTCAGGGGCCCAACATCGCCGTCGAATATCGGAACTTGGTCCCGGGACTCCCCCCTGGGCGACCTCCAACATTGGTGAGTCAACGGCGGCCGAGCGGGCGGGCGCCGCGCTCGCCCCGTTGGCACGCGCGAGCTACACGGGGGTCCGTAATCCTTCGCCTTTGTGCGTTACCCCCTAGGCCGTGCTGTACAACGACCGCTCGGTGCTGGAGAACCACCACGCGGCGGCCGCCTGGCACCTGCTGATGTCGCGGCCCGAGTTCAACTTCCTGCCGGGGCTGTGCCACGCGGAGTTCAAGAGGTTCCGCTTCCTCGTCATCGAGGCCATCCTCGCCACCGACCTCAAGAAGCACTTCGACTTCCTCGCCGAGTTCAACGCCAAGGTTGCCCGTGCGCGCCACGTGCGCGTGTAACTGTGTGTGTGTGTGTCAATGTGTGTGTGTCACTGTGTGTGTGTGTGTGTGTCAATGTGTGTGTGTGACTGTGTGTGTGTCAATGTGTGGGGAGCGGTAGTGTAGCGGTTAGCGCGCTGCGCTACGAACCACCAGTGACGATTATCTGAACCAGTCCCGGGCCTCCCCTAGGTCGACTCAGCCTCAAATGAGTACCTGGTGCGGTGTGTAGTAAACATTGCCACTAGGGAGACAAAGGCGGTCGGGCGTGGTGCTGGCCACCCCACCCCCTCGTGTACCGTTCCGGCCTTCATAGGTGCTCGCTAACAGCACTTGCCCCTACAGTCTGCTAAGGCTATATGGGGGATCTTTGTCTTTGTCAATGTGTGTGTGTCACTGTGTGTGTGTCTGCGTGTGTGTGTCACTGTGTTTGTCTGCGTGTGTGTGTCTGTCACTGTGTGTGTGTCACTGTGTGTGTGTGTCACTGTGTGTGTGTAACTGTGTGTGTGTCAATGTCGTGGACAGTGCTGTGGGGGGAGGGCCAATTCCGATTGGCTCCTCCCCTCATGGCGTCTGTGACCACCACAGGGGCTAAACGGGGGCTCTGGACAAGTGTGAGGGGCTGGTAACTCCTCCACCTTCAAAATGTTACCACTAAACCACGTCTAAAATATCTAACTAATAAGCTTGTGCCGGAGGCCCCGGGGGGACAGGCGTCTATGATGTCTCCTGGCCAAACCCCAATTGGCGGAGCCAGGAGATTGAATCTTTACCCTCGGGGCTCCTCCAGAAACAACGAAAAGCCACGTCGTGTGGCCACGTGGAATGTTCGAACGCTCACTGCGGAGGAGAGGCTGCCACTCCTCTGTCGGGAGCTGGACCGGTACCGCCTGGATCTCTGTGGCATTCAGGAGGTCCAGTGGACCGGTTCTGGCTCCTGCCACCATGAGGGGTGGACCGTCCTCTACTCGGGGCAGCAGACTGCCAAACAACACGGTGTGGCTTTTCTTTTGAACAAAAGAATGAAGGGGGCGTGGGAGCGTGGCGGTGAGGTGTGGGAAGCTGTAAGCCCCAGGCTACTTTGGGCTCGCCTTCCCATCAATCGGAGGCGAGGAGTGGTGGTCGTGGTTACTTATGCCCCCACCGAAGACGAACATCCGTGGAGGGATGCAGGCAAAGCCGATGAGTCAGATGCCTTCTATGACCTCCTGTCACAGGTGCTGGCTAAAGTGGCCCCTCGGGATAGAGTCATCTTGTTGGGTGATTTCAGTGCCCGAGTTGGTCATGATGCTGGCACCTGGTCTGGAGTAATTGGAGGGCATGGACCAGATCAGCTCAATAACAACGGTAGGAGGCTGCTAGATTTTTGTGCAGCCCATGGGCTTGTAATTACCAACACGCTGTTCCAGTATCGGCGCATCCACACAACATCATGGATGCATGCCGGGTCCAAGCAAGAACATCTGCTGGACTACATAGTGACGGACCAGCGGATGCGAGCCCATGTCCTTGACACCAGGACCTACCGTGGAGCTGATCTGCCCTCTGACCATCGACTTGTCATCTGTAAGATGCGCCTGCCATTCTTCCACTCTGGTGGTGGGTGTACACCCAGGACCCCATTACAACCTAAAGTGGCCTGGTCTCAGTTATCTGATGAAAGTTGCAAGCTAGAATTTCATCATCGCTTGCGGCTGGGATTGGCATCGTCCCCGACTCCTCCTGGGCGAGGTTTAGGACTGTGACTCATGCAGCTACAATGGCTCCTTTGGGTACGCGGTCCAGACCTCCCCAGAGACCCTGGCTGACAGGATGGTTGAGAAAAAGTGACAGGCCCACTGTCATCGACTACAGAATCCCACATCAGAGAATGAGGAGGCTTACCGCAGCCTTCGCTCGGAGGTTCGGAGAGCCGTGAGGCGCTGCAAGGATGGGTGGTGGTCGCGGGTTGCTGAGGAGATGGAGTCTGCCTCAGTGGCCCGCGATCACAAATCTCTATTTAACTCCATCAAAAAAGTAACCTGCAGCGCCACACCTATTACCATCATTAGGGGAAAAAATGGTGATCCAATCTCCGACCCCCAGGAACAGGTTTGCAGATTTCCTGAGCATTTCTGTGAGGTCCTGGGGGAGGGAAAATCCCTCAGCCAGGAAAACATCGTGGCACAAAGTGAGGATGACCCTGCTAAGGCTGCGGTGCCTCAAATATTGAAAGAAGTCACCCCCTGTGAGTGGCTGACTGAGGTGCCATCTGTTGAGGAAGTACTGAAGGCGATCCGGAGTCTGAGACCAGGAAAGGCAGCGGGCAGAGATGATCTCCCAAGCGAAATGCTGAGGGAGGGTGGCGTTTGTGCACAGACTGCCCTATATGACATCATAACAACAGTCTGGACCACTGGACGGGTTCCTCAGGATTGGAAGGATGCCCTGGTGGTCCCCCTCTTTAAGAAGGGAGACCGCACAGACTGTAACAACTACAGGGGCATCTCACTCCTCAGTGTTCCGGGAAAGGTCCTGTCAAGGATTATTCAACATCGCCTTGCCAGGCACGCTGAGGAGAGGCTTGCGGAGCCCCAATGCGGTTTCAGGAAAGGGCGGTCCTGCACAGATGCCATATTTTCTGTCCGTCTGTTACAGCAGAGGTGTAGGGAATTCCAACAAGACCTACATCTCTGCTTTATTGACCTGGTCAAGGCCTATGATACCATCAGTAGGCCTGGGCTCTGGGTTGTTCTTCGTGCTTTTGGAGTACCTGACATTCTGCTCACGATCATTAAGAACCTTCATGATGGTGAGCGGGCCCGGGTAAAACTATGTGGCGGGGAGTCAGAGCCATTCCCTGTACACCTTGGGGTGCGACAGGGATGTCCTCTGGCTCTCACATTATTTAACATCTATTTTGACCACGTAGTTCATGAAGCCTTCAATAGCTGTACCGGGGGAATCTCCATATGGTACAGATATAATGGGAGGCTGATCGATGCCCGGGTGCGGTCAAGGGATGGCTCCCTATTGCTCAACCACGTTATGTATGCTGATGATTTGGTAATAACTGCTCATTCAGAGGAGGAGTTGGAGACGTTGCTTGCTGAGACTGGAGCGTGCCACTAAGAGGTGGGGCCTTACCATCAGCCCCACCAAAACTAAGCACCTGCCTGGGTATTATGTACCATCGGACACTCCACCCCCACAACTCCCAATCGGTGATGGGGCAGTTGTGGAGAGAGTGGAGAGTTTCCCATACCTGGGCAGTGTGCTTATGACCGGCTCCAGTTTAACAGCAGAGGTCTCACTCCGAATCAGTTGAGCGGCAATATCTTTTCATCGGTTGCGTAACGCTGTGTGGAAGCTACCTGGTCTGTCACTCCGCACTAAGCGTCAGGTCTTCTCGGCCACGATCATTCCCTCCCTTCTCTACGCTTGCGAAACGTGGACCCCCCTAATGGAACATCTTCGCCGGTAATAAACATTTAGGGTGGCCTGCCTACGATCCATCCTGGGTTTAACCAGGCTGGATTGTGTGAGGAGCTCACAAATCCTTGAAAGACGTGGACAAGGTCCCATCGGAGAGCTCCTCCGGCCGGCGAGGCTGTGTATGAATGGGTCATGTAGCACGCATGCCCAGCCACCGCATGTCGAAACAGCTTTTATTTGGCCGGATTGAGGGGGCTAAACGGGCGCGGTACGGGCTAGAGAAGAGATGGAGTGATGTGATACAGGAGGACGTGGAGCTGAGTGGACTTGCTGATGACTGGTACCAGCGGTGTCAAGATCGGCCTCTGTGGAGGAGGCTCGTGAAGGACGCTACTGGGCAGTTGGAGGTAGTCGCCCTCCAACAACAACGTAGGGCGGAGGAGCGACGCTCACAAAAACGAGCGGAGCGCCGGGTGGCTGAAGCACAGCAGGTTGGCACAGTAGGGGACACAGGTGGTGCACCAGCCATTCATCTCAGTCAGTCGACCCGTGGCACTTGGGTCTGCCCGTGACCTCCTGCCAGCGGGCGTTCGACACTGCACGTGGCCTCAAGGTGCACATGGCCGGGCACAAGCGTCGTGGTGACGTCACCGCCACTTAGTGGCGAATGGCGGTTGTTGTTGTGTGTAACTGTGTGTGTGTCACTGTGGGGAGCAGTAGCATAGCGGTTAGCGCTACGCTGCCCTATGAACCTGGCGACACTGGTTCGATTCCCGCTCACGGCCAACACCAGTGACGATTATCTGAACCGGTCCTGGGCCTCCCCTAGGTCGACTCAGCCAAAAATGAGTACCTGGTGCGGTGGATAAAAACATTGCCACTGGGGAGACAAAGGCGGTCGGGCGTGGTGCTGGCCACCCATCCCCTCGTGTACCGTTCCGGCCTTCATAGGTGCTCGCTAACAGCCCTTGCCCCTACAGTCTGTTAAGGCTATACGGGGGATCTGTGTGTGTCTGCGTGTCTGTGTGTCACAGTGTGTGTGTCTGCGTGTGTGTTTGTCACTGTGTGCTTGTCACTGTGTGTGTGTGTAACTGTGTGTGTCACTGTGTGTAACTGTGTGTGTCACTGTGTGTAACTGTGTGTGTCACTGTGTGTAACTGTGTGTGTCACTGTGTGTAACTGTGTGTCACTGTGTGTGTCATTGTGTGTGTCATTGTGTGTGTCACTGTGTGTGTGTCACTGTGTGTGTGTGTCACTGTGTGTGTCACTGTGTGTGTGTGTCACTGTGTGTGTCATTGTGTGTGTATGTGTGTGTGTGTGGTGGGGAGCAGCAGTGTAGTGGTTAGCGCACTGCGCTATGAACCTGGCGACCGGGTTCGATTCCCGCTCACGGTCAACATCAGTGAGGATTATTTGAACCGGTCCTGGGCCTCCCCTACGTCGACTCAGCCTCAAATTAGTACCTGATGCTATGTGTAGTAAACATCGCCACTGGGGAGACAAAGTCGGCCGGACGTGGTGCTGGCCACCCACCCCCTCGTGTGCCGTCCCGGCCTTCATAGGTGCTGCTCGCTAACAGCACTTGCCCAAACAGTCGATGTGGACTATATGGCGGATCTTTGGCATTGGGCGTTCATGTCACTGCGTTTGCCACCGAGTATCACTGTGGGTGTCACCGTGTTGACCTCCGTCTCTCCACTCCCTCCCCTTCCTCCACTCCTTCTCCTCCCTCCCATCCCTCCCTCCATTCCATCCCCTCCACTCCCTCCCTTACCTCCCTATTCTCCCTCCCTCTCTTCCCTCTACTCACTCCCATCCCTCCCTCCATCCCTCCATTCCCTCCCTCCACTCCCTCCTCTCCCTCCCCTCCACTCCCTCCCTCCCCACTCCCTCCCTCCCCACTCCCTCCCCTCCACTCCCCTCCCTCCCCTCTACTCATTTCCCTCCACTCCCTCCACTCCCTCCCTGCCCGCCTCCCCTCCACCCCCTCCCCTCGTCCTCGCCAGGTGAGCGGTGCGGACGGCTCGGGCATCGACTGGAGCCAGGAGAACGACCGCCTCCTCGTCTGCCAGATGTGCATCAAGCTGGCGGACATCAACGGGCCGGCCAAGATCCGGGATCTGCACCTCCGCTGGACCACGGGCATCGTGAACGAGTTCTACCAGCAGGTGGCGCTCTCCGCTCGCCCGCCCGCCCGCCCGCCCGCTCGCTCGCCCGCCCGCCCTCCCCGCCCGCCCGCTCGCCCGCTCGCCCGGCCTCCCAGCTCGCCCGCTCGCAACGCGAGCGATGCTCTCGATTGCACGTGTTTCATCCGATGTGCGGACGAACCGCGCACACGGTGGATTTTCCGATGAAACGGCCCACACGGAACGGCGAAAACCAGGAGCACGCTTGCTGTCCTTGGGGGCGTTTGTTGAAAGCCACGCGGTGCTTAAACCGGACAAGTGCGCACGCTCCGGCTAATCCGGAATCCCCGCGATCACCCCACAGTGCGGTAGTTGCGATATCTTTGCAAGAGCGGGGCGCAGTTTTTGACTGATGCTGATTTGGCTGTCCCTCTGCCGCTGTCATCGACTCAGGCTTCTGCTGCTGCTGGGCGGGAGCGGGAAAGTGTCACCTTTGAGCACGCGCATCGATCGCTGATCTATACCTGTGTTACTGCTTTTTGGCATAGAGAACTGCGGGAAATGGAAATATTTTTTGGGTTATCCGCGATTTCGAATTTTTTCCGCGGCTGTCCTCCTCGACATTAGCGCGGATAATCGAGAGTCGACTGCATTTGGAGTTTGCGTCCGTGTGTGTGTGTGTGTGTCTGGACAAAGTCCCGTCGGTGAGCTCCTCCGGCAGGCGAGGCTGCGTTGGCTGGGTCACGTAGCCCGCATACCCAGCCACCGCATGCCTAAACAGATTTTGTTCGGCCGGATCGAGGGGGCTAAACGGGCGCGTCACGGGCTGGAGAAGAGACGGAGTGATGTGGTACAGGAGGACGCGGAGTTGAGTGGACTTGCCGATGACCGGGACCAGGTTTAAAAACGTATTCTTACGTATTTTTTCGTCATCATTTTGATGCTGCTGCTGCTGCTGTATATTTGGAGCTTTTTGCGGCGTGCCTCCGGTCTCTTTCCCCGTGGTCGCGTCGATTTTTCTCCGAGCGCCCTCCGGCTATGCTTTTATTATTGTTATTATCATTTGTATCTTTATGTTATTATTATTTTATTTTTTTATCTCTCCCCCTGCACATTTTTGG
Organism: Petromyzon marinus; assembly: GCF_048934315.1. Classification (NCBI taxonomy): domain Eukaryota; kingdom Metazoa; phylum Chordata; class Hyperoartia; order Petromyzontiformes; family Petromyzontidae; genus Petromyzon; species Petromyzon marinus. The sequence goes on along the minus strand of NC_133731.1, from coordinate 3,513,096 downwards.
AATCGACGTCGCCGCGCGTTTAGAAGCATTTGGGCTGCTGCTACGAATTCATAAATATCCGCTCCATGAAGACGACGACGATGACGACGATAGCGACGATGACGACGATGATGATGGCAATGATGATGATGACGGTGACAACGATGATGATGACGACGATGATGACGACGACGATGACGACAACGACGATGATGACAACGATGATGATGGTGATGACGAAGATGACGATGATAGCGACGACGACGACGATGATGATGACAACAACGATGATGATGATGACGATGACGACGACGACGACGACGACAACGACATTGATGATGACGATGACGACAACGATGACGATGACGACAACGATGACGATGACGACGACGACGACGATGATGATGACGACGACAACGACGACGACGATGACGACGAAGATGATGATGATGACGACGAAGATGACGATGATAGCGACGACGACGACGATGATGACGACAACGACGATGATGATGTCGACGACAACGACGACGACGAAGATGATGACGACGACGATGACGACGACGATGACAATGACGGGCCGCCACTTCGTTTGAGCAGCCGTCGTTTGTGGTAGCCGAGGGAGGGTGGGTGGGGGGAGGGGGTCGCTTTTGAAAGTAAGCGCTAGGAAGTTCGGTGGGGCCCTTCTTACCTGGTTAAATACAAATAAAATTACGGGGCGGGCGGGCGGACGGGCGGGCGGGCGCCGGTAGCGGTGGTGGTGGCGGTGGAACCTCGGGTCTCTGCCCTCCCATTGGCAGGGCGACGAGGAGGCGACTCTGGGCCTGCCCGTGAGCCCCTTCATGGACCGCACGGCGCCGCAGCTCGCCAAGCTCCAGGAGTCGTTCATCACGCACATCGTGGGGCCGCTGTGCCGCTCCTACGACTCGGCGGGCCTCATGCCGGGGGCCTGGGTGGAGCGCGACCCCGACGAGGCGGGGCGGTCCGCGTCGTCGGACGACGAGGAGGACGACGACGACGACGAGGAGGAGGACGACGAGGAGGAGGACGAGGACAGCGACGAGGACGGCGACACGCGGCACGGTAGGCGACGCCGCATTGCCGCCTCGCTTGGACGCAAACGGGGGCCGTCAGGTTAACGGGGTGACTGAGTTTGGGGGGGGTACCGTCGGGTGTAGGGAGACCTAAAGAAAAATCTGGCCGCGTCTTGCACCCACCCCCGTAGAGGCGTCTGGCACTCCGCGGGGTGTGGTGCGTGCATCCCAGCCTAAGAACCACTGGCTCAAGGGCGAGACAGGGTTTAGGGTTCGGGATTGGGTCCAGGCATCCGAACCTGCAGCTGCACAGCTCAAGCGTAAAATTATCAAGGGGCAAAAACGTCGCTGCCCGGCAATCGATTTGACCACATCCTCCTTCACGGGGTAACCGATGGAGCCACGTCGCCGTTGCATTTTCAGAGGCGGTTTTGCCACCTTCGCCGACGAGGCATCGTCATCGTCAGGGCTCCGGCCCACGCGTTTGAATCCATTGGCCGTTTTGCCAGCGGCACCGAAGGCTTACGGCAGGGGCCGCCCAGTGGCCCCTCGGGCCCTGCGATGTAGAACACCGCTCTGGGGCTCGTCGCGTGCCTCTCTCACGCGCGCTCGGTCTCCTGCCTCTTGCCGCCCCGACGCAGCCAAGCGAATGAGGAAGAAACGCCCGCGCAAGTACTTCTGCCACCTGACGCACCACCTGCTGGAGAACCACGAGATGTGGAAGCGAGTGATCGAGGAGGAGGAGGCGGCGGAGGAGGAGGAGGAGGAGGAGGAGAGGAGGAGGACGAAGGCAGCGATCGCGCCGGCCCAGGGTCAGGGGTCGCCAACGACGACGGCGGCGGCGGCGGCGGAGGCGGAGGAGGAGGATGGGGAGGAAGGTGGCGACCGGCAGCAGTTCAGGCCCTGTGGCGGTGACGACGGCGCTGCTGACGACAACGACGGCGACGAGGACGACGGTGGAGTCGGCCGCGACGCCGGGCGCGGCGCAGGCCGCTCCGACCCCCACCGCGTGCGGCGGAGGAAGCGGGCTCGTCGGTGCAGCCACGATGGCGCCGCGTCTCACGCCTGACGCGCCAAGGAGGGACTGGGTGCGTGCGGCAGGGCGAGGCCTGCACGGAGCGAGGCCTGCATGAGGTTTGAATGGGCGAGGCCTACACGAGTCTCACGGGGCGAGGCCTTGGCGAGGCCTTCACTGGGCGAGGCCTTCGCGTGACAAGGCCTGGAAGAGGCCTTCACTGGGCGAGGCCTTCGCATGACAAGGCCTTGGCGAGGCCTTCACTGGGCGAGGCCTTCGCATGACAAGGCCTGGAAGAGGCCTTCACTGGGCGAGGCCTTCGCATGACAAGGCCTGGGCGAGGCCTTCATTGGGCGAGGCCTTCGCATGACAAGGCCTGGGCGAGGCCTTCGCGAGGCCTTCACGGGGCAAGGACTACGTGGGTCCATATAGGGTAAACGTAAGGGACCAGGTACCCCAAGCGCCATCTATGAAGCGCTGTGCAGGGCTGCAAGCCTAAGGCCTCGCCTGCGCCGCGGCTCTGAATGTCCCATGGCCGTGTTTCTTGTATTTAAGCACAAAAAAAGAAACGTGTTTGTTTTTCTCTCTCTCTCTGTCACGAAAAAAATCTCTTCACGATGTAATCTTCCCACACTTGAGCACTTGGAGGGGGTCCCCAGCGGGGAATGCCTTCGTCCGGACCCCTCCCGTTCTTCCCTCTCAGGGTTTTTGAGTCACGTTTTGTACACCGCAGGAACATGCACACGACTTCTCTAGCCTTGTCGAGTGAGTAGCCCCCTAGTGTCCCGTCGGTCTCCCCCCCCCCACAACCCCACCACCACCCCCACCACCACCCCCATCCGATGGAAGCATATTTTAAGAAGTAATAATAATTTAGTCTTAAGGTATAAATGTTGAAGGACGCAAACGGTACGAGCGTTGATGATGATGACGACGTAAGATCGATTCGCGATTTAACTTTTGGGCTAGGCACCCCCCATTCCCTCCCCCCCCCCCACTCCCTTCCTGTAACGGTGCGGGCCAAATTGACGCCGTGAAGAAGCCTCCAAAACCACAACCGACTGGCGGAAATTATCTCTGAATCGTCGCGCGTGACGAGGGCGTCGTAAATGACGACAACGATCGTCTCGACTAGCTCAACGGTTCGGTTTTGAGATGAACGACCTCTCGCCTACGCGTCACCTGCCGCACGCAATTGCGACTCGCGCCCAGTGCAGCCTCGGGTAACTCCAGGATAGCCGGCACGAGAACGCTCGGCGCAGGTCCGAAAAGCGCCAACGCCGCACGCATCTCCGTTGTTTCCAACGTGGTGGCGACGATCTTGGTTTTCCCGCGGCGTTTCCCGGCCCAGCGAGTCGCGAGCGACGCGCGACGCCGCCAGCGAATCGCTCGCGACGCCGCGTGGAAATTCGGGCCCTGCGCAGGCTTCTTTACAACGAAACATTTGGGCTGAGCCACCCCCCCCCCAAAAAAAAAACTAAAAAAGAACACTCTTCTTTGGTTCTTTCGGTAAAGTCACCACGTAGAATGAGAATAAAATAATAAATTGATAAAATAAAATAACGCGATAAAATTCTCACGACGTTTTATCAATTTATTATTTTATTCTCATTCTACGTGGTGGTGACTTTACCGAAAGAACCAAAGAACGATGAATACTTGCAGTCACGAAAGCTTTAAATAGAAAGAACACTCCCGCTACGAGTCGTGACGTCGCCCGCGAAGGCCACGTGTTCACCCGGTGTTACACGTCATCGTTGTTTGACGTTGACGCGTGCGTACGGGTCGTCGTCGTTGACCGGGGGCTAGGGCAACGTGGTAGTCGTAGCAGCAGCAGCAGCAGCAGCCAACAGATCTGTCGAGATTGGTGTGGTGGAGGGGGGAGCCTCACGCCAATACGACCGGCACAGACTTAAACTAGAATGGCATCCGTGCTCTTTGGCCCTTTCGGCAGAGTCGCCTAGCAGGTAGCAAAAAAGAATAAAAGGTCGACGACGTTTCGATCGCAACGCAAGCGGCCGTCCTCGGGCGGAAACAAAAATTAATCCAGCAGCAGGTTCAGGCGGTTCCATTGCTGCATCATCATCGTCATCATTATTATTGTTATTATTAAAGAAAAATAACTCCGCCTGAGGACGACCGCTTGCGTTGCGATCGAAACGTCGTGACCTTTAATTATATTTTTTTGCTACCCACCACGTGGACTTTACCGGAAGAACCAAAGAGCGTGGATTCGTGCAGTCACGAGAGCTTCAAATCGAGACTGGCATCTCGGGCGTCGCACGACGCGCGGGCGTCCTCTGTTCCACCGTCTCTCTCTCTCTCTTCTCTCTCCTCTCCTCTCTCTCCCGCGAGAACGATGACAATCGGTTCATTTCGTGAGTCGTTAAAAAAAACAATAGGCGCTGAGTCGGGTTTTCAACGGCACGGATGGTAGGCCTGGGTCCGTCGCCGTTGCATGGCCCGACCCGACACATCGGATGATGCGATGCGATTCAACGGAGGCTGCGAACACGTCTGCCCCCCCCCACCGCCCCCCAACCGCCCCCCAACTCGTCAAAGTCTCGAGACGCTGCGCAAAGACAAAGCAACAACCACGCACCACCACCACCAAACAACGACAAAGCATCAACCACCACCACCACCAAACAACAACGACAAAGCAACAACCACGCACCACCACCACCAAACAACAACGACAAAGCAACAACCACGTACCACCACCACCAAACAACAACGACAAAGCAACACCCACCACCACCACCACCAAAGAACAACAAGCAACACCCACCAGCACCACCACCAAACAACAACAAAGCAACACCCACCACCAAACAACAACAAAGCAACACCCACTACCACCACCAAACAACAACAAAGCAACACCCCTGCACCACCACCACCACCAGACAAAGACAAAGGTACCCCGCGTAACCTCCCCCCCCCCCCCCCCCTTTTACCCCGTTCCGAGGACGTCTCCTGCCAGTTGCAGGCTCGGCGGGCGAGGTGCTGTCCCGTTCGCCCGCCCACTCTCTGGGCGTTCATTTACATTTCGGGAGGGGCGCGGCGGTCGCCGCAGCAGCAGCGGCGGCAGCGGCGGCAGCGGCTGCAGCGCCGTTGCGTTTCCAGCGACGTCGGCGCCACCAAGGGCCGCAGCGCCACGGCCGCCGCGGGGCCTGCCCGCGGGGCCCGCGCCCTTTGCGGGAGCCTCGGCACCGGCGAGGAATATTTAATTTTTCGTTTTTATTCCGCGTATTTTTATTTTAAAAGACGTACAATTACGTCATCGGAACGGGGCGGGCGGGGGCGGGGGAAGGTGTTAAGTACGTCATCCCGTACTCGTTTGGATTGCTGAGTCGACCTAGGGGGCAGACCCAGGATCGTCTCGGACAATCGGCACCGGTGTTTGGTGGTCGTGAGCGCAGTGCACTAAGCGCTCCCCACAACCACCGCCGCCACCACCACCGCCATCGTCGTCGCCATTGAGTGGATCGCAGAGAGGACACAAGCGGGTGATATATATATACACACGTACACACGCGTCTTTATTTGTTTTTGTAAGAAGCGAGGAGGGCTAGAGTTGGAGCTCGGGGGTTAACGGTGCTGATGAAGACGGACGCGCGGGGCGACTGAATCTCAGCTGAGAGCGACCCCAGCGAGAGAGAGAGAGGAGCTGGCGGATGCGTTTAGGTGGTGGTGGTAGTGGTGGATGATGAATGGATGGGGCGATGGGGTGATGGATGGGTGGGATCCACGTGACTTATACTCGGGTGCTTGGTAGGGGTTGGTTTTGGGGGGGGGGGCGGGTTTGCCACCCTCCACCACCTCCCCCGCCCCCCTCCCCCCCACCCCTTCCCACCGTGTGGAAATATCCCCGGGTTGTTGTTGTTGGTTGTTATTGGTTGTTGGTTGTGGTGCTTCTTTGGCTGTCGCTCTGTTGGACAGCAACCCCGCAGGGTCGGGGCCAGGCGGGGGGCGGAGTCAGATTGAGGGGGGTGGGGCCAGGCGGGGGGCGGAGTCAGACTGAGGGGGGGTGGGGCCAGGCGGGGGGTGGGGCCAGGCGGGGGGGGGGGGTCAGTTTTGTGTATTATATTAAAAAAAGAGGGAACGCATATTTTTAAATTGTGTCTTTTAAATGCCTTTATTAATATTATAATGTTATTATTAAACTATATTTGTTCACCTGCCAAGTTTATTGCGTATTTTGTTCCTCCCGAATGCTTTTTTTTATATTCTTTGTTGGTTTGGGAAAAATAAAATAAAATAAACCCCGTGGTTTAACGGAGTCGAGGCGCGCGACCCATCCTCAATAGTTCGACGCCACACAGGCGAATCGGGGGGGCGTGGGGGGGTGTGGGGGGGGGTGTGTGGGGGGGGGACTCCTCCGTCCTCCACCCTCCATGCCCACCCACCCACCCCCACCAGATGCGCTTCGACCTCGCAGTGCCGTCAGATGTGAACACAGGGAGGGGTTGCTTCAGCAAAAAATCACAAAGGTCAACAAACTTCCGAGACATTTGCAAGGACACCAACGAGAATTGTGCTGCCTCCGTGCTCCGTGGACCACCTGGAGAAGATTCTAGGCCACGCGTTGACAACGATGGCGAGCAAATGGGGGAGAGAATATTTGACCTTTTTAAGCTGTTAACATTTACATCTGGCATCGTGTCACGGTGTAAAATTATCCCATTAAAAACGACAGTCCCATGTAAGTGTTAACGTCTTTCTTGAGGCACCATGCACTTCGCGATTAGCCTAGAGGGTTCGTCTCGGGCCCCGCACTACTCCCTATTGAGGGCTAAAGGGGGGCTGAGGGGAGGGGGTGCCCTACCCCCCCACACCCCCCCCCCCCAAAATACGCTTCGACCTCACGGTGTCGTCAGGTTTAATAACACCAAACAGCTGTCTCGTGAGACACCAACCACCTGTCTCGTGAGACACCAAGCACCTGTCCCGTGAGACACCTGTCCCACCAGACACCTGTCCCACCAGACACCTGTCCCACCAGACACCTGTCCCACCAGATGCCTGTCCCACCAGACACCTATCCCACCAGACGTCTGTCCCGTGAGACACCTGTCCCACCAAACACCTGTCCCTGATACACCTGTCCCACCAGACACCTGTCCCACGAGACGCTTGTCCCACCAGACACCTGTCCCACCAGACACCTGTCTCACCAGACACCTGCCCATCAAACACCTGTCCCACCAGACACCTGCCCATCAGACACCTGTCCCTTGTGACACCTGTCCCGTGAGACACCTGTCCCACCAGACACCTGTCCCACCAGACACCTGTCCCATGAGACACCTGTCCCACCAGACACCTGACCCGCCAGACACCTGTCCCACCAGATACCGGTCCCGTGAGACACCTGTCCCATGAGACACCTGTCCCGCCAGACACCTGTCCCACCAGACACCTGTCCCTGAGACACCTGTCCCATGAGACACCTGTCCCACCAGACACCTGTCCCACCAGACACTTGTCCTTGATACACCTGTCCCACCAGACACCTGACCCACGAGACGCTTGTCCCACCAGACACCTGTCCCACCAGACATCTGTCCCACCAGACACCTGTCCCACCAGACACCTGTCCCACCAGACACCTGTCCCACCAGACACCTGTCCCTTGTAACACCTGTCCCGTGAGACACCTGTCCCACCAGACACCTGGCCCACCAAACACCTGTCCCATGAGACACCTGTCCCACCAGACACGTGTCCCGCCAGACACCTGTCCCACCAGACACCTGTCCCGTGAGACACCTGTCCCATGAGACACCTGTCTCACCAGACACCTGTCCCACCAGACACCTGTCCCTGAGACAACTGTCCCATGAGACACCTGTCCCACCAGAAACCTGTCCCACCAGACACCTGTCCCTAATACACCTGTCCCACCAGACACCTGTCCCACCAGACACCTGTCCCACCAGACACCGTTCCCACCAGACACCTGTCCCACCAGACACCTGTCCCACCAGACACCTGTCCCACCAGACACCTGTCCCGTGAGACACCTGTCCCACCAGACACCTGTCCCTTGATACACCTGTCCCACCAGACACCTGTTCCACTAGACGCCTGTCCCAACAGACACCTGTCCCACCAGACACCTGTCCCGTGAGACACCTGTCTCACCAGACGCCTGTCCCCCCAGACATCTGTCCCACCAGACACCTGTCCCGTAAGACACCTGTCCCACCAGATACCTGTCCCACCAGAAACCTGTCCCACCAAACACCTGTCCCACCAGACGCATGTTCCACCAGACACCTGTCCCACCAGACACCTGTCCCAACCAGACGCCTGTTCCACCAGACACCTGTCCCACCAGAGACCTGTCCCACCAGACACCTGTCCCGTGAGACACCTGTCCCACCAGACACCTGTCCCGTGAGACACCTGTCCCACAGACACCTGTCCCGTAAGACACCTGTCCCGTAAGACACCTGTCTCACCAGACGCCTGTCCCACCAGACACCTGTCCCACCAGGCACCTGTTCCGTAAGACACCTGTCTCACCAGACACCTGCCCCGTGAAACACCTGTCCCACCAGACACCTGTCCCACCAGACACCTGTCCCACCAGATACCTGTTCCACCAGACACCTGTCCCTGATACACTTGTCCCACCAGACACCTGTCCCACCAGACACCTGTCCCACCAGACGCCTGTCCCACCAGACACCTGTCCCGTGAGACACCTGTCTCACCAGACGCCTGTCACACCAGACACCTGTCCCACCAGACACCTGTGCCGTGAGACACCTGTCTCACCAGACGCCTGTCCCACCAGACACCTGTCCCACCAGACACCTGTCCCGTAAGACATCTGTCTCACCAGACACCTGTCCCGTGAGACACCTGTCCCACCAGACACCTGTCCCGTAAGACACCTGTCTCACCAGACACCTGTCCCGTGAGACACCTGTCCCACCAGACACCTGTCCCACCAGACACCTGTCCCGTAAGACTCCTGTCTCACCAGACGCCTGTCCCACCAGACACTCGTCCCACCAGACGCCTGTCCCGTGAGATACCTGTCCCACCAGACCCCTGTCCCACCAGACACCTGTCCCACCAGATACCTGTCCCACCAGACACCTGTCCCTGATACACCTGTCCCACCAGACACCTGTCCCACCAGACACCTGTCCCACCAGACACCGTTCCCACCAGACACCTGTCCCTTGATACACCTGTCCCACCAGACACCGTTCCCACCAGACACTTGTCCCTTGATAAACCTGTCCTAACAGACACCTGTCCCATCAGACACCTGTCCCACCAGACGCCTGTCCCGTGAGACACCTGTCCCACCAGACACCTGTCCTTGATACACCTGTCCCACCAGACACCTGACCCACGAGACGCTTGTCCCACCAGACACCTGTCCCACCAGACATCTGTCCAAGCAGACACTTGTCCCACCAGACACCTGTCCCACCAGACACCTGTCCCACCAGACACCTGTCCCTTGTGACACCTGTCCCGTGAGACACCTGTCCCACCAGACACCTGGCCCACCAAACACCTGTCCCATGAGACACCTGTCCCACCAGACACCTGTCCCGCCAGACAACTGTCCCACCAGACACCTGTCCCGTGAGACACCTGTCCCATGAGACACCTGTCCCACCAGACACCTGTCCCACCAGACAACTGTCCCTGAGACAACTGTCCCATGAGACACCTGTCCCACCAGAAACCTGTCCCACCAGACACCTGTCCCTAATACACCTGTCCCACCAGACACGTGTCCCACCAGACACCTGTCCCACCAGACACCTGTCCCACCAGACACCTGTCCCACCAGACACCTGTCCCACCAGGCACATGTCCCGTGAGACACCTGTCCCACGAGACACCTGTCCCACCAGACACCTGTCCCTTGATACACCTGTCCCACCAGACATCTGTCCCACTAGACGCCTGTCCCAACAGACACCTGTCCCACCAGACACCTGTCCCGTGAGACACCTGTCTCACCAGACGCCTGTCCCCCCAGACATCTGTCCCACCAGACACCTGTCCCATAAGACACCTGTCCCACCAGATACCTGTCCCACCAGAAACCTGTCCCACCAGACACCTGTCCCACCAGACGCATGTTCCACCAGACACCTGTCCCACCAGACACCTGTCCCACCAGACGCCTGTTCCACCAGACACCTGTCCCACCAGACACCTGTCCCACCAGACACCTGTCCCCCAAGGACACCTGTCCCACCAGACACCTGTCCCACCAGACACCTGTCCCGTGAGACACCTGTCTCACCAGACACCTGTCTCATCAGACACCTGTCCCATGAGAAACCTGTCCCACCAGACACCTGTCCCTGAGACACCTGTCCCACCAGACACCTGTCCCACCAGACAACTGTCCCGTGAGACATCTGTCTCACCAGACACCCACCTGTCTCACCAGACACCTGTCCCAGCAGAAACCTGTGCCATCAGACACCTGTCCCACCAGACACCTGTCCCATGAGACACCTGTCCCACCAGACACCGTTCCCACCTGACACCTGTCCCACCAGACACCTGTCCCTCCAGACACTTGTCCCACCAGACACGGTTCCCACCAGACACCTGTCCCTTGATACACCTGTCCCACCAGACACCTGTCCCACCAGACACCTGTCCCACCAGACGCCTGTCCCGTGAGACACCTGTCCCACCAGACACCTGTCCCTGATACACGTGTCCCACAAGACACCTGTCCCACCAGACACCTATCTCACCAGACACCTGTCCCACCAGACACCTGTCCCTAATACACCTGACCCACCAGACACCTGTCCCACCAGACACCGTTCCCACCAGACACCTGTCCCACCAGACACCTGTCCCACCAGACACCTGTCCCGTGAGACACCTGTCCCACCAGACACCTGTCCCACCAGACACCTGCCCCTTGATACACCTGTCCCACCAGACACCTGTCCCACTAGACATTTGTCCCACCAGACACCTGTCCCACCAGACACCTGTCCCACTAGAAGCCTGTCCCACCAGACATCTGTCCCACCAGACACCTGTCCCGTAAGACACCTGTCCCACCAGATACCTGTCCCACCAGAAACCTGTCCGACCAGACACCTGTCCCACCAGACGCCTGTTCCACCAGACACCTGTCCCACCAGACACCTGTCCAACCAGACACCTGTCCCACCAGACACTTGTCCCACCAGACACCTGTCCCTGATACACCTGTCCCCCAAGGACACCTGTCCCACCAGACACCTGTCCCACCAGACACCTGTCCCGTGAGACACCTGTCTCACCAGACACCTGTCTCACCAGACACCTGTCCCATGAGACACCTGTCCCACCAGACACCTGTCCCTGAGACACCTGTCCCACCAGACACCTGTCCCACCAGACACCTGTCCCACCGGACACCTGTCGCGTGAGACACCTGTCTCACCAGACACCTGTCTCACCAGACACCTGTCCCACCAGAAACCTGTCCCACCAGACACCTGTCCCACCAGACACCTGTTCCGTGAGACACCTGTCTCACCAGACGCCCGTCCCACCAGACACCTGTCCCGTAAGACACCTGTCCCGTGAGACACCTGTCTCACCAGACGCATGTCCCACCAGACACCTGTCCCGTGAGACACCTGTCCCACCAGACACCTGTCCCACCAGACACCTGTCTCACCAGACGCATGTCCCACCAGACACCTGTCCCATGAGACACCTGTCTCACCAGACGCATGTCCCACCAGACACCTGTCCCGTGGGACACCTGTCTCACCAGACGCCTGTCCCCCCAGACATCTGTCCCACCAGACACCTGTCCCATAAGACACCTGTCCCACCAGATACCTGTCCCACCAGAAACCTGTCCCACCAGACACCTGTCCCACCAGACGCATGTTCCACCAGACACCTGTCCCACCAGACACCTGTCCCACCAGACGCCTGTTCCACCAGACACCTGTCCCACCAGACACCTGTCCCACCAGACACCTGTCCCGTGAGACACCTGTCCTACAAGACACCTGTCCCACCAGACACCTGTCCCCCAAGGACACCTGTCCCACCAGACACCTGTCCCACCAGACACCTGTCCCGTGAGACACCTGTCTCACCAGACACCTGTCTCATCAGACACCTGTCCCATGAGAAACCTGTCCCACCAGACACCTGTCCCTGAGACACCTGTCCCACCAGACACCTGTCCCACCAGACACCTGTCCCGTGAGACATCTGTCTCACCAGACACCCACCTGTCTCACCAGACACCTGTCCCACCAGAAACCTGTGCCATCAGACACCTGTCCCACCAGACACCTGTCCCATGAGACACCTGTCCCACCAGACACCGTTCCCACCTGACACCTGTCCCACCAGACACCTGTCCCTCCAGACACTTGTCCCACCAGACACGGTTCCCACCAGACACCTGTCCCTTGATACACCTGTCCGACCAGACACCTGTCCCACCAGACACCTGTCCCACCAGACGCCTGTCCCGTGAGACACCTGTCCCACCAGACACCTGTCCCTGATACACGTGTCCCACCAGACACCTGTCCCACCAGACACCTATCTCACCAGACACCTGTCCCACCAGACACCTGTCCCACCAGACACCTGTCCCACCAGACACCTGTCCCTTGTGACACCTGTCCCGTGAGACACCTGTCCCACCAGACACCTGACCCGCCAGACACCTGTCCCGTAAGACACCTGTCCCATGAGACACCTGTCCCAGCAGACACCTGTCCCACCAGACACCTGTCCCTGGGACACCTGTCCCATGAGACACCTGTCCCACCAGAAACCTGTCCCACCAGACACCTGTCCCTAATACACCTGACCCACCAGACACCTGTCCCACCAGACACCGTTCCCACCAGACACCTCTCCACCAGACACCTGTCCCACCAGACACCTGTCCCACCAGACACCTGTCCCGTGAGACACCTGTCCCACCAGACACCTGTCCCACCAGACACCTGCCCCTTGATACACCTGTCCCACCAGACACCTGTCCCACTAGACGCTTGTCCCACCAGACAGCTGTCCCACCAGACACCTGTCCCACTAGAAGCCTGTCCCACCAGACATCTGTCCAACCAGACACCTGTCCCGTAAGACACCTGTCCCACCAGATACCTGTCCCACCAGAAACCTGTCCCACCAGACACCTGTCCCACCAGACGCCTGTTCCACCAGACACCTGTCCCACCAGACACCTGTCCCTGATACACCTGTCCCCCAAGGACACCTGTCCCACCAGACACCTGTCCCACCAGACACCTGTCCCGTGAGACACCTGTCTCACCAGACACCTGTCTCACCAGACACCTGTCCCATGAGACACCTGGCCCACCAGACACCTGTCCCTGAGACACCTGTCCAACCAGACACCTGTCCCACCAGACACCTGTCCCACCAGACACCTGTCCCGTGAGACACCTGTCTCACCAGACACCTGTCTCACCAGACACCTGTCCCACCAGAAACCTGTCCCACCAGACACCTGTCCCACCAGACACCTGTCCCGTGAGACACCTGTCTCACCAGACGCCCGTCCCACCAGACACCTGTCCCGTAAGACACCTGTCCCGTGAGACACCTGTCTCACCAGACGCATGTCCCACCAGACACCTGTCCCGTGAGACACCTGTCCCACCAGACACCTGTCCCACCAGACACCTGTCTCACCAGACGCATGTCCCACCAGACACCTGTCCCGTGAGACACCTGTCTCACCAGACGCATGTCCCACCATACACCTGTCCCGTGGGACACCTGTCCCACAGACACCTGTCCCGTAAGACACCTGTCCCGTAAGACACCTGTCTCACCAGACGCCTGTCCCACCAGACACCTGTCCCAACAGGCACCTGTCCCGTAAGACACCTGTCTCACCAGACACCTGTCCCGTGAGACACCTGTCCCACCAGACACCTGTCCCACCAGACACCTATCCCTTAAGACACCTGTCCCACCAGACAACTGTCCCACCAGACGTCTGTCCCGTGAGACACCTGTCCCACCAGACACCTGTCCCACCAGACACCTGTCCCACCAGACACGTGTCCCACCAGACACCTGTCCCACCAGACACCGTTCCCACCAGACACCTGTCCCACCAGACACCTGTCCCACCAGACACCTGTCCCACCAGGCACATGTCCCGTGAGACACCTGTCCCACGAGACACCTGTCCCACCAGACACCTGTCCCTTGATACACCTGTCCCACCAGACACCTGTCCCACTAGACGCCTGTCCCAACAGACACCTGTCCCATCAGACACCTGTCCCGTGAGACACCTGTCTCACCAGACGCCTGTCCCCCCAGACATCTGTCCCACCAGACATCTGTCCCATAAGACACCTGTCCCACCAGATACCTGTCCCACCAGAAACCTGTCCCACCAGACACCTGTCCCACCAGACGCATGTTCCACCAGACACCTGTCCCACCAGACACCTGTCCCACCAGACGCCTGTTCCACCAGACACCTGTCCCACCAGACACCTGTCCCACCAGACACCTGTCCCGTGAGACACCTGTCCCACAAGACACCTGTCCCACCAGACACCTGTCCCCCAAGGACACCTGTCCCACCAGACACCTGTCCCACCAGACACCTGTCCCGTGAGACACCTGTCTCACCAGACACCTGTCTCATCAGACACCTGTCCCATGAGAAACCTGTCCCACCAGACACCTGTCCCTGAGACACCTGTCCCACCAGACACCTGTCCCACCAGACAACTGTCCTGTGAGACATCTGTCTCACCAGACACCCACCTGTCTCACCAGACACCTGTCCCAGCAGAAACCTGTGCCATCAGACACCTGTCCCACCAGACACATGTCCCATGAGACACCTGTCCCACCAGACACCGTTCCCACCTGACACCTGTCCCACCAGACACCTGTCCCTCCAGACACTTGTCCCACCAGACACGGTTCCCACCAGACACCTGTCCCTTGATACACCTGTCCCACCAGACACCTGTCCCACCAGACACCTGTCCCACCAGACGCCTGTCCCGTGAGACACCTGTCCCACCAGACACCTGTCCCTGATACACGTGTCCCACAAGACACCTGTCCCACCAGACACCTGTCCCACCAGACACCTGTCCCACCAGACACCTGTCCCACCAGACACCTGTCCACCAGACACCTGTCCCTTGTGACACCTGTCCCGTGAGACACCTGTCCCACCAGACACCTGACCCGCCAGACACCTGTCCCGTGAGACACCTGTCCCATGAGACACCTGTCCCAGCAGACACCTGTCCCACCAGACACCTGTCCCTGGGACACCTGTCCCATGAGACACCTGTCCCACCAGAAACCTGTCCCACCAGACACCTGTCCCTAATACACCTGACCCACCAGACACCTGTCCCACCAGACACCGTTCCCACCAGACACCTGTCCCACCAGACACCTGTCCCACCAGACACCTGTCCGGTGAGACACCTGTCCCACCAGACACCTGTCCCACCAGACACCTGCCCCTTGATACACCTGTCCCACCAGACACCTGTCCCACTAGACATTTGTCCCACCAGACACCTGTCCCACCAGACACCTGTCCCACTAGAAGCCTGTCCCACCAGACATCTGTCCCACCAGACACCTGTCCCGTAAGACACCTGTCCCACCAGATACCTGTCCCACCAGAAACCTGTCCCACCAGACACCTGTCCCACCAGACGCCTGTTCCACCAGACACCTGTCCCACCAGACACCTGTCCAACCAGACACCTGTCCCACCAGACACTTGTCCCACCAGACACCTGTCCCTGATACACCTGTCCCCCAAGGACACCTGTCCCACCAGACACCTGTCCCACCAGACACCTGTCCCGTGAGACACCTGTCTCACCAGACACCTGTCTCACCAGACACCTGTCCCATGAGACACCTGTCTGGTGGGACAGGTGTCTGCTGGGACAGATGTCTGGTGGGACAGGTGTCTGGTGGGACAAGCGTCTCGTGGGTCAGGTGTCTGGTGGGACAGGTGTATCAAGGACAGGTGTCTGGTGGGACAGGTGTCTCACGGGACAGGCGTCTGGTGGGACAGGTGTCTGGTGGGACAGGTGTCTGGTGGGACAGGTGTATCAAGGGACAAGTGTCTGGTGGGAACGGTGTCTGGTGGGACAGGTGTCTGGTGGGACAGGTGTATCAAGGGACAGGTGTCTGGTGGGAACGGTGTCTGGTGGGACAGGTGTCTGGTGGGACAGGTGTCTGGTGGGACAGGTGTATCAGGGACAGGTGTCTGGTGGGACAGGTATCTGGTGGGACAGGTGTCTGGTGGGACAGGTGTCTGGTGGGACAGGTATCTCACGGGACAGGGGTCTGGTGGGACAAGTGTCTGGTGGGACAGGCGTCTGGTGAGACAGGTGTCTTACGGGACAGGTGTCTGGTGGGACAGGTGTCTGGTGGGACAGGTGTCTCACGGGACAGGTGTCTGGTGAGACAGGTGTCTTACGGGACAGGTGTCTGGTGGGACAGGTGTCTCACGGGACAGGTGTATGGTGAGACAGATGTCTTACGGGACAGGTGTCTGGTGGGACAGGTGTCTGGTGGGACAGGCGTCTGGTGAGACAGGTGTCTCACGGCACAGGTGTCTGGTGGGACAGGTGTCTGGTGTGACAGGCGTCTGGTGAGACAGGTGTCTCACGGGACAGGTGTCTGGTGGGACAAGTGTATCAGGGACAGGTGTCTGGTGGAACAGGTATCTGGTGGGACAGGTGTCTGGTGGGACAGGTGTCTGGTGGGACAGGTGTCTCACGGGACAGACGTCTGGTGGGACAGTTGTCTGGTGGGACAGGTGTCTTAAGGGATAGGTGTCTGGTGGGACAGGTGTCTGGTGGGACAGGTGTCTCACGGGACAGGTGTCTGGTGAGACAGGTGTCTTACGGGACAGGTGCCTGGTGGGACAGGTGTCTGGTGGGACAGGCGTCTGGTGAGACAGGTGTCTTACGGGACAGGTGTCTTACGGGACAGGTGTCTGTGGGACAGGTGTCCCACGGGACAGGTGTCTGGTGGGACATGCGTCTGGTGAGACAGGTGTCTCACGGGACAGGTGTCTGGTGGGACATGCGTCTGGTGAGACAGGTGTCTGGTGGGACAGGTGTCTGGTGGGACAGGTGTCTCACGGGACAGGTGTCTGGTGGGACATGCGTCTGGTGAGACAGGTGTCTCACGGGACAGGTGTCTTACGGGACAGGTGTCTGGTGGGACGGGCGTCTGGTGAGACAGGTGTCTCACGGAACAGGTGTCTGGTGGGACAGGTGTCTGGTGGGACAGGTTTCTGGTGGGACAGGTGTCTGGTGAGACAGGTGTCTGGTGAGACAGGTGTCTCACGGGACAGGTGTCTGGTGGGACAGGTGTCTGGTGGGACAGGTGTCTGGTGGGACAGGTGTCTCAGGGACAGGTGTCTGATGGGACAGGTGTCTCATGGGACAGGTGTCTGGTGAGACAGGTGTCTGGTGAGACAGGTGTCTCACGGGACAGGTGTCTGGTGGGACAGGTGTCTGGTGGGACAGGTGTCCTTAGGGGACAGGTGTATCAGGGACAGGTGTCTGGTGGGACAAGTGTCTGGTGGGACAGGTGTCTGGTTGGACAGGTGTCTGGTGGGACAGGTGTCTGGTGGAACAGGCGTCTGGTGGGACAGGTGTCTGGTGAGACAGGTTTCTGGTGGGACAGGTATCTGGTGGGACAGGTGTCTTACGGGACAGGTGTCTGGTGGGACAGATGTCTGGTGGGACAGGCTTCTAGTGGGACAGGTGTCTGGTGGGACAGGTGTCTGGTGGGACAAATGTCTAGTGGGACAGGTGTCTGGTGGGACAGGTGTATCAAGGGGCAGGTGTCTGGTGGGACAGGTGTCTGGTGGGACAGGTGTCTCACGGGACAGGTGTCTGGTGGGACAGGTGTCTGGTGGGACAGGTGTCTGGTGGGAACGGTATCTGGTGGGACAGGTGTCTGGTGGGTCAGGTGTATTAGGGACAGGTGTCTGGTGGGACAGGTTTCTGGTGGGACAGGTGTCTCATGGGACAGGTGTCCCAGGGACAGGTGTCTGGTGGGACAGGTGTCTGCTGGGACAGGTGTCTCATGGGACAGGTGTCTCACGGGACAGGTGTCTGGCGGGTCAGGTGTCTGGTGGGACAGGTGTCTCACGGGACAGGTGTCACAAGGGACAGGTGTCTGGTGGGACAGGTGTCTGGTGGGACAGGTGTCTGGTGGGACAGGTGTCTGGTGGGACAGGTGTCTGGTGAGATAGGTGTCTGGTGGGACAGGTGTCTTGTGGGACACGTGTATCAGGGACAGGTGTCTGGTGGGACAGGTGTCTCACGGGACAGGCGTCTGGTGGGACAGGTGTCTGGTGGGACAGGTGTCTGGTGGGACAGGTGTATCAAGGGACAGGTGTCTGGTGGGAACCGTGTCTGGTGGGACAAGTGTCTGGAGGGACAGGTGTCTGGTGGGACAGGTGTCAGGTGGGAACGGTGTCTGGTGGGACAGGTGTCTCATGGGACAGGTGTCTGGTGGGACAGGTGTCTGATGGCACAGGTTTCTGCTGGGACAGGTGTCTGGTGAGACAGGTGGGTGTCTGGTGAGACAGATGTCTCACGGGACAGGTGTCTGGTGGGACAGGTGTCTGGTGGGACAGGTGTCTCAGGGACAGGTGTCTGGTGGGACAGGTTTCTCATGGGACAGGTGTCTGATGAGACAGGTGTCTGGTGAGACAGGTGTCTCACGGGACAGGTGTCTGGTGGGACAGGTGTCTGGTGGGACAGGTGTCCTTGGGGGACAGGTGTCTGGTGGGACAGGTGTCTTGTGGGACAGGTGTCTCACGGGACAGGTGTCTGGTGGGACAGGTGTCTGGTGGGACAGGTGTCTGGTGGAACAGGCGTCTGGTGGGACAGGTGTCTGGTGGGACAGGTGTCTGGTGGAACATGCGTCTGGTGGGACAGGTGTCTGGTGGGACAGGTTTCTGGTGGGACAGGTATCTGGTGGGACAGGTGTCTTATGGGACAGGTGTCTGGTGGGACAGATGTCTGGGGGGACAGGCGTCTGGTGAGACAGGTGTCTCACGGGACAGGTGTCTGGTGGGACAGGTGTCTGTTGGGACAGGCGTCTAGTGGGACAGGTGTCTGGTGGGACAGGTGTATCAAGGGACAGGTGTCTGGTGGGACAGGTGTCTCGTGGGACAGGTGTCTCACGGGACATGTGCCTGGTGGGACAGGTGTCTGGTGGGACAGGTGTCTGGTGGGACAGGTGTCTGGTGGGAACGGTGTCTGGTGGGACAGGTGTCTGGTGGGACACGTGTCTGGTGGGACAGGTGTCTGGTGGGACAGGTGTCTGGTGGGACAGGTGTCTCACGGGACAGACGTCTGGTGGGACAGTTGTCTGGTGGGACAGGTGTCTTAAGGGATAGGTGTCTGGTGGGACAGGTGTCTGGTGGGACAGGTGTCTCACGGGACAGGTGTCTGGTGAGACAGGTGTCTTACGGGACAGGTGCCTGTTGGGACAGGTGTCTGGTGGGACAGGCGTCTGGTGAGACAGGTGTCTTACGGGACAGGTGTCTTACGGGACAGGTGTCTGTGGGACAGGTGTCCCACGGGACAGGTGTCTGGTGGGACATGCGTCTGGTGAGACAGGTGTCTCACGGGACAGGTGTCTGGTGGGACATGCGTCTGGTGAGACAGGTGTCTGGTGGGACAGGTGTCTGGTGGGACAGGTGTCTCACGGGACAGGTGTCTGGTGGGACATGCGTCTGGTGAGACAGGTGTCTCACGGGACAGGTGTCTTACGGGACAGGTGTCTGGTGGGACGGGCGTCTGGTGAGAAAGGTGTCTCACGGGACAGGTGTCTGGTGGGACAGGTGTCTGGTGGGACAGGTTTCTGGTGGGACAGGTGTCTGGTGAGACAGGTGTCTGGTGAGACAGGTGTCTCACGGGACAGGTGTCTGGTGGGACAGGTGTCTGGTGGGACAGGTGTCTGGTGGGACAGGTGTCTCAGGGACAGGTGTCTGGTGGGACAGGTGTCTCATGGGACAGGTGTCTGGTGAGACAGGTGTCTGGTGAGACAGGTGTCTCACGGGACAGGTGTCTGGTGGGACAGGTGTCTGGTGGGACAGGTGTCCTTGGGGGACAGGTGTATCAGGGACAGGTGTCTGGTGGGACAGGTGTCTGGTGGAACAGGCGTCTGGTGGGACAGGTGTCTGGTGGGACAGGTTTCTGGTGGGACAGGTATCTGGTGGGACAGGTGTCTTACGGGACAGGTGTCTGGTTGGACAGATGTCTGGTGGGACAGGCTTCTAGTGGGACAGGTGTCTGATGGGACAGCTGTCTGGTGGGACAAGCGTCTAGTGGGACAGGTGTCTGGTGGGACAGGTGTATCAAGGGGCAGGTGTCTGGTGGGACAGGTGTCTGGTGGGACAGGTGTCTCACGGGACAGGTGTCTGGTGGGACAGGTGTCTGGTGGGACAGGTGTCTGGTGGACAGGTGTCTGGTGGGAACGGTGTCTGGTGGGACAGGTGTCTGGTGGGTCAGGTGTATTAGGGACAGGTGTCTGGTGGGACAGGTTTCTGGTGGGACAGGTGTCTCATGGGACAGGTGTCTCAGGGACAGGTGTCTGGTGGGACAGGTGTCTGCTGGGACAGGTGTCTCATGGGACAGGTGTCTCACAGGACAGGTGTCTGGCGGGTCAGGTGTCTGGTGGGACAGGTGTCTCACGGGACAGGTGTCACAAGGGACAGGTGTCTGGTGGGACAGGTGTCTGGTGGGACAGGTGTCTGGTGGGACAGGTGTCTGGTGAGATAGGTGTCTGGTGGGACAGGTGTCTGGTGGGACACGTGTATCAGGGACAGGTGTTTGGTGGGCCAGGTGTCTGGTGGGACAGGTGTCTCACGGGACAGGTGTCACAAGGGACAGGTATCTGGTGGGACAGGTGTCTGGTGGGACAGGTGTCTGGTGCGACAGGTGTCTGCTGGGACAGATGTCTGGTGGGACAGGTGTCTGGTGGGACAAGCGTCTCGTGGGTCAGGTGTCTGGTGGACAGGTGTCTGGTGGGAACGGTGTCTGGTGGGACAGGTGTCTGGTGGGTCAGGTGTATTAGGGACAGGTGTCTGGTGGGACAGGTTTCTGGTGGGACAGGTGTCTCATGGGACAGGTGTCTCAGGGACAGGTGTCTGGTGGGACAGGTGTCTGCTGGGACAGGTGTCTCATGGGACAGGTGTCTCACAGGACAGGTGTCTGGCGGGTCAGGTGTCTGGTGGGACAGGTGTCTCACGGGACAGGTGTCACAAGGGACAGGTGTCTGGTGGGACAGGTGTCTGGTGGGACAGGTGTCTGGTGGGACAGGTGTCTGGTGAGATAGGTGTCTGGTGGGACAGGTGTCTGGTGGGACACGTGTATCAGGGACAGGTGTTTGGTGGGCCAGGTGTCTGGTGGGACAGGTGTCTCACGGGACAGGTGTCACAAGGGACAGGTGTCTGGTGGGACAGGTGTCTGGTGGGACAGGTGTCTGGTGGGACAGGTGTCTGCTGGGACAGATGTCTGGTGGGACAGGTGTCTGGTGGGACAAGCGTCTCGTGGGTCAGGTGTCTGGTGGGACAGGTGTATCAAGGACAGGTGTCTGGTGGGACAGGTGTCTCACGGGACAGGCGTCTGGTGGGACAGGTGTCTGGTGGGACAGGTGTCTGGTGGGACAGGTGTATCAAGGGACAAGTGTCTGGTGGGAACGGTGTCTGGTGGGACAGGTGTCTGGTGGGACAGGTGTATCAAGGGACAGGTGTCTGGTGGGAACGGTGTCTGGTGGGACAGGTGTCTAGTGGGACAGGTGTCTGCTGGGACAGGTGTATCAGGGACAGGTGTCTGGTGGGACAGGTATCTGGTGGGACAGGTGTCTGGTGGGACAGGTGTCTGGTGGGACAGGTATCTCACGGGACAGGGGTCTGGTGGGACAAGTGTCTGGTGGGACAGGCGTCTGGTGAGACAGGTGTCTTACGGGACAGGTGTCTGGTGGGACAGGTGTCTGGTGGGACAGGTGTCTCACGGGACAGGTGTCTGGTGAGACAGGTGTCTTACGGGACAGGTGTCTGGTGGGACAGGTGTCTCACGGGACAGGTGTCTGGTGAGACAGATGTCTTACGGGACAGGTGTCTGGTGGGACATGTGTCTGGTGGGACAGGCCTCTGGTGAGACAGGTGTCTCACGGCACAGGTGTCTGGTGGGACAGGTGTCTGGTGTGACAGGCGTCTGGTGAGACAGGAGTCTCACGGGACAGGTGTCTGGTGGGAAAAGTGTATCAGGGACAGGTGTCTGGTGGAACAGGTATCTGGTGGGACAGGTGTCTGGTGGGACAGGTGTCTGGTGGGACAGGTGTCTCACGGGACAGACGTCTGGTGGGACAGTTGTCTGGTGGGACAGGTGTCTTAAGGGATAGGTGTCTGGTGGGACAGGTGTCTGGTGGGACAGGTGTCTCACGGGACAGGTGTCTGGTGAGACAGGTGTCTTACGGGACAGGTGCCTGGTGGGACAGGTGTCTGGTGGGACAGGCGTCTGGTGAGACAGGTGTCTTACGGGACAGGTGTCTTACGGGACAGGTGTCTGTGGGACAGGTGTCCCACGGGACAGGTGTCTGGTGGGACATGCGTCTGGTGAGACAGGTGTCTCATGGGACAGGTGTCTGGTGGGACATGCGTCTGGTGAGACAGGTGTCTGGTGGGACAGGTGTCTGGTGGGACAGATGTCTCACGGGACAGGTGTCTGGTGGGACATGCGTCTGGTGAGACAGGTGTCTCACGGGACAGGTGTCTTACGGGACAGGTGTCTGGTGGGACGGGCGTCTGGTGAGACAGGTGTCTCACGGAACAGGTGTCTGGTGGGACAGGTGTCTGGTGGGACAGGTTTCTGGTGGGACAGGTGTCTGGTGAGACAGGTGTCTGGTGAGACAGGTGTCTCACGCGACAGGTGTCCGGTGGGACAGGTGTCTGGTGGGACAGGTGTCTGGTGGGACAGGTGTCTCAGGGACAGGTGTCTGGTGGGACAGGTGTCTCATGGGACAGGTGTCTGGTGAGACAGGTGTCTGGTGAGACAGGTGTCTCACGGGACAGGTGTCTGGTGGGACAGGTGTCTGGTGGGACAGGTGTCCTTGGGGGACAGGTGTATCAGGGACAGGTGTCTGGTGGGACAAGTGTCTGGTGGGACAGGTGTCTGGTTGGACAGGTGTCTGGTGGGACAGGTGTCTGGTGGGACAGGCGTCTGGTGGGACAGGTGTCTGGTGGGACAGGTTTCTGGTGGGACAGGTATCTGGTGGGACAGGTGTCTTACGGGACAGGTGTCTGGTGGGACAGATGTCTGGTGGGACAGGCTTCTAGTGGGACAGGTATCTGGTGGGACAGGTGTCTGGTGGGACAAATGTCTAGTGGGACAGGTGTCTGGTGGGACAGGTGTATCAAGGGGCAGGTGTCTGGTGGGACAGGTGTCTGGTGGGACAGGTGTCTCACGGGACAGGTGTCTGGTGGGACAGGTGTCTGGTGGGACAGGTGTCTGGTGGGAACGGTGTCTGGTGGGACAGGTGTCTGGTGGGTCAGGTGTATTAGGGACAGGTGTCTGGTGGGACAGGTTTCTGGTGGGACAGGTGTCTCATGGGACAGGTGTCCCAGGGACAGGTGTCTGGTGGGACAGGTGTCTGCTGGGACAGGTGTCTCATGGGACAGGTGTCTCACGGGACAGGTGTCTGGCGGGTCAGGTGTCTGGTGGGACAGGTGTCTCACGGGACAGGTGTCACAAGGGACAGGTGTCTGGTGGGACAGGTGTCTGGTGGGACAGGTGTCTGGTGGGACAGGTGTCTGGTGGGACAGGTGTCTGGTGAGATAGGTGTCTGGTGGGACAGGTGTCTTGTGGGACACGTGTATCAGGGACAGGTGTCTGGTGGGACAGGTGTCTCACGGGACAGGCGTCTGGTGGGACAGGTGTCTGGTGGGACAGGTGTCTGGTGGGACAGGTGTATCAAGGGACAGGTGTCTGGTGGGAACCGTGTCTGGTGGGACAAGTGTCTGGAGGGACAGGTGTCTGGTGGGACAGGTGTCAGGTGGGAACGGTGTCTGGTGGGACAGGTGTCTCATGGGACAGGTGTCTGGTGGGACAGGTGTCTGATGGCACAGGTTTCTGCTGGGACAGGTGTCTGGTGAGACAGGTGGGTGTCTGGTGAGACAGATGTCTCACGGGACAGTTGTCTGGTGGGACAGGTGTCTGGTGGGACAGGTGTCTCAGGGACAGGTGTCTGGTGGGACAGGTTTCTCATGGGACAGGTGTCTGATGAGACAGGTGTCTGGTGAGACAGGTGTCTCACGGGACAGGTGTCTGGTGGGACAGGTGTCTGGTGGGACAGGTGTCCTTGGGGGACAGGTGTCTGGTGGGACAGGTGTCTTGTGGGACAGGTGTCTCACGGGACAGGTGTCTGGTGGGACAGGTGTCTGGTGGGACAGGTGTCTGGTGGAACAGGCGTCTGGTGGGACAGGTGTCTGGTGGGACAGGTGTCTGGTGGAACATGCGTCTGGTGGGACAGGTGTCTGGTGGGACAGGTTTCTGGTGGGACAGGTATCTGGTGGGACAGGTGTCTTATGGGACAGGTGTCTGGTGGGACAGATGTCTGGGGGGACAGGCGTCTGGTGAGACAGGTGTCTCACGGGACAGGTGTCTGGTGGGACAGGTGTCTGTTGGGACAGGCGTCTAGTGGGACAGGTGTGTGGTGGGACAGGTGTATCAAGGGACAGGTGTCTGGTGGGACAGGTGTCTCGTGGGACAGGTGTCTCACGGGACATGTGCCTGGTGGGACAGGTGTCTGGTGGGACAGGTGTCTGGTGGGACAGGTGTCTGGTGGGAACGGTGTCTGGTGGGACAGGTGTCTGGTGGGACACGTGTCTGGTGGGACAGGTGTCTGGTGGGACAGGTGTCTGGTGGGACAGGTGTCTCACGGGACAGACGTCTGGTGGGACAGTTGTCTGGTGGGACAGGTGTCTTAAGGGATAGGTGTCTGGTGGGACAGGTGTCTGGTGGGACAGGTGTCTCACGGGACAGGTGTCTGGTGAGACAGGTGTCTTACGGGGCAGGTGCCTGTTGGGACAGGTGTCTGGTGGGACAGGCGTCTGGTGAGACAGGTGTATTACGGGACAGGTGTCTTACGGGACAGGTGTCTGTGGGACAGGTGTCCCACGGGACAGGTGTCTGGTGGGACATGCGTCTGGTGAGACAGGTGTCTCACGGGACAGGTGTCTGGTGGGACATGCGTCTGGTGAGACAGGTGTCTGGTGGAACATGCGTCTGGTGGGACAGGTGTCTGGTGGGACAGGTTTCTGGTGGGACAGGTATCTGGTGGGACAGGTGTCTTATGGGACAGGTGTCTGGTGGGACAGATGTCTGGGGGGACAGGCGTCTGGTGAGACAGGTGTCTCACGGGACAGGTGTCTGGTGGGACAGGTGTCTGTTGGGACAGGCGTCTAGTGGGACAGGTGTCTGGTGGGACAGGTGTATCAAGGGACAGGTGTCTGGTGGGACAGGTGTCTCGTGGGACAGGTGTCTCACGGGACATGTGCCTGGTGGGACAGGTGTCTGGTGGGACAGGTGTCTGGTGGGACAGGTGTCTGGTGGGAACGGTGTCTGGTGGGACAGGTGTCTGGTGGGACACGTGTCTGGTGGGACAGGTGTCTGGTGGGACAGGTGTCTGGTGGGACAGGTGTCTCACGGGACAGACGTCTGGTGGGACAGTTGTCTGGTGGGACAGGTGTCTTAAGGGATAGGTGTCTGGTGGGACAGGTGTCTGGTGGGACAGGTGTCTCACGGGACAGGTGTCTGGTGAGACAGGTGTCTTACGGGACAGGTGCCTGTTGGGACAGGTGTCTGGTGGGACAGGCGTCTGGTGAGACAGGTGTCTTACGGGACAGGTGTCTTACGGGACAGGTGTCTGTGGGACAGGTGTCCCACGGGACAGGTGTCTGGTGGGACATGCGTCTGGTGAGACAGGTGTCTCACGGGACAGGTGTCTGGTGGGACATGCGTCTGGTGAGACAGGTGTCTGGTGGGACAGGTGTCTGGTGGGACAGGTGTCTCACGGGACAGGTGTCTGGTGGGACATGCGTCTGGTGAGACAGGTGTCTCACGGGACAGGTGTCTTACGGGACAGGTGTCTGGTGGGACGGGCGTCTGGTGAGACAGGTGTCTCACGGGACAGGTGTCTGGTGGGACAGGTGTCTGGTGGGACAGGTTTCTGGTGGGACAGGTGTCTGGTGAGACAGGTGTCTGGTGAGACAGGTGTCTCACGGGACAGGTGTCTGGTGGGACAGGTGTCTGGTGGGACAGGTGTCTGGTTGGACAGGTGTCTCAGGGACAGGTGTCTGGTGGGCCAGGTGTCTCATGGGACAGGTGTCTGGTGAGACAGGTGTCTGGTGAGACAGGTGTCTCACGGGACAGGTGTCTTGTGGGACAGGTGTCTGGTGGGACAGGTGTCCTTGGGGGACAGGTGTATCAGGGACAGGTGTCTGGTGGGACAGGTGTCTGGTGGAACAGGCGTCTGGTGGGAAAGGTGTCTGGTGGGACAGGTTTCTGGTGGGACAGGTATCTGGTGGGACAGGTGTCTTACGGGACAGGTGTCTGGTTGGACAGATGTCTGGTGGGACAGGCTTCTAGTGGGACAGGTGTCTGGTGGGACAGCTGTCTGGTGGGACAAGCGTCTAGTGGGACAGGTGTCTGGTGGGACAGGTGTATCAAGGGGCAGGTGTCTGGTGGGACAGGTGTCTGGTGGGACAGGTGTCTCACGGGACAGGTGTCTGGTGGGACAGGTGTCTGGTGGGACAGGTGTCTGGTGGACAGGTGTCTGGTGGGAACGGTGTCTGGTGGGACAGGTGTCTGGTGGGTCAGGTGTATTAGGGACAGGTGTCTGGTGGGACAGGTTTCTGGTGGGACAGGTGTCTCATGGGACAGGTGTCCCAGGGACAGGTGTCTGGTGGGACAGGTGTCTGCTGGGACAGGTGTCTCATGGGACAGGTGTCCCACAAGACACCGTTCCCACCAGACACCTGTCCCTTGATACACCTGTCCCACCAGACACCTGTCCCACCAGACACCGTTCCCACCAGACACTTGTCCCTTGATACACCTGTCCCACCAGACACCTGTCCCACCAGACACCTGTCCCACCAGACGCCTGTCCCGTGAGACACCTGTCCCACCAGACACCTGTCCTTGATACTCCTGTCCCACCAGACACCTGACCCACGAGACGCTTGTCCCACCAGACACCTGTCCCACCAGACATCTGTCCCAGCAGACACCTGTCCCACCAGACACCTGTCCCACCAGACACCTGTCCCAACAGACACCTGTCCCTTGTGACACCTGTCCCGTGAGACACCTGTCCCACCAGACACCTGGCCCACCAAACACCTGTCCCATGAGACACCTGTCCCACCAGACGCCTGTCCCGCCAGACACCTGTCCCACCAGACTCCTGTCCCGTGAGACACCTGTCCCATGAGACACCTGTCCCACCAGACACATGTCCCACCAGACACCTGTCCCTGAGACAACTGTCCCATGAGACACCTGTCCCACCAGAAAACTGTCCCACCAGACACCTGTCCCTAATACACCTGCCCCACCAGACATCTGTCCCACCAGACACCTGTCCCACCAGACACCTGTCCCTTGTGACACCTGTCCCGTGAGACACCTGTCCCACCAGACACCTGGCCCACCAAACACCTGTCCCTGATACACGTGTCCCACCAGACACCTGTCCCACCAGACACCTATCTCACCAGACACCTGTCCCACCAGACACCTGTCCCACCAGACACCTGTCCCACCAGACACCTGTCCCTTGTGACACCTGTCCCGTGAGACACCTGTCCCACCAGACACCTGACCCGCCAGACACCTGTCCTGTGAGACACCTGTCCCATGAGACACCTGTCCCAGCAGACACCTGTCCCACCAGACACCTGTCCCTGAGACACCTGTCCCATGAGACACCTGTCCCACCAGAAACCTGTCCCACCAGACACCTGTCCCTAATACACCTGACCCACCAGACACCTGTCCCACCAGACACCGTTCCCACCAGACACCTGTCCCACCAGACACCTGTCCCACCAGACACCTGTCCCACCAGACACCTGTCCCGTGAGACACCTGTCCCACCAGACACCTGTCCCACCAGACACCTGCCCCTTGATACACCTGTCCCACCAGACACCTGTCCCACTAGACGCTTGTCCCACCAGACACCTGTCCCACCAGACACCTGTCCCACTAGAAGCCAGTCCCACCAGACATCTGTCCCACCAGACACCTGTCCCGTAAGACACCTGTCCCACCAGATACCTGTCCCACCAGAAACCTGTCCCACCAGACACCTGTCCCACCAGACGCCTGTTCCACCAGACACCTGTCCCACCAGACACCTGTCCAACCAGACACCTGTCCCACCAGACACTTGTCCCACCAGACACCTGTCCCTGATACACCTGTCCCCCAAGGACACCTGTCCCACCAGACACCTGTCCCACCAGACACCTGTCCCGTGAGACACCTGTCTCACCAGACACCTGTCTCACCAGACACCTGTCCCATGAGACACCTGTCCCACCAGACACCTGTCCCTGAGACACCTGTCCCACCAGACACCTGTCCCACCAGACACCTGTCCCACCAGACACCTGTCCCGTGAGACACCTGTCTCACCAGACACCTGTCTCACCAGACACCTGTCCCACCAGAAACCTGTCCCACCAGACACCTGTCCCACCAGACACCTGCTCCGTGAGACACCTGTCTCACCAGACGCCCGTCCCACCAGACACCTGTCCCGTAAGACACCTGTCCCGTGAGACACCTGTCTCACCAGACGCATGTCCCACCGACACCTGTCCCGTGAGACACCTGTCCCACCAGACACCTGTCCCACCAGACACCTGTCTCACCAGACGCATGTCCCACCAGACACCTGTCCCGTGAGACACCTGTCTCACCAGACGCATGTCCCACCAGACACCTGTCCCGTGGGACACCTGTCCCACAGACACCTGTCCAGTAAGACACCTGTCCCGTAAGACACCTGTCTAACCAGACGCCTGTCCCACCAGACACCTGTCCCACCAGGCACCTGTCCCGTAAGACACCTGTCTCACCAGACACCTGTCCCGTGAGACACCTGTCCCACCAGACACCTGTCCCACCAGACACCTATCCCTTAAGACACCTGTCCCACCAGACAACTGTCCCACCAGACGTCTGTCCCGTGAGACACCTGTCCCACCAGACACCTGTCCCACCAGACACCTGTCCCACCAGATACCTGTTCCACCAGACACCTGTCCCTGTTACACTTGTCCCACCAGACACCTGTCCCGTGAGACACCTGTCTCACCAGACGCCTGTCACACCAGACACCTGTCCCACCAGACACCTGTGCCGTGAGACACCTGTCTCACCAGACGCCTGTCCCACCAGACACCTGTCCCACCAGACACCTGTCCCGTAAGACATCTGTCTCACCAGACACCTGTCCCGTGAGACACCTGTCCCACCAGACACCTGTCCCGTAAGACACCTGTCTCACCAGACACCTGTCCCTTGAGACACCTGTCCCACCAGACACCTGTCCCACCAGACACCTGTCCCGTAAGACACCTGTCTCACCACACACCTGTCCCACCAGACACTTGTCCCACCAGACCCCTGTCCCGTGAGATACCTGTCCCACCAGACACCTGTCCCACCAGACACCTGTCCCACCAGATACCTGTCCCACCAGACACCTGTCCCTGATACACCTGTCCCACCAGACACCTGTCCCACCAGACACCTGTCCCACCAGACACCGTTCCCACCAGACACCTGTCCCTTGATACACCTGTCCCACCAGACACCTGTCCCACCAGACACCGTTCCCACCAGACACTTGTCCCTTGATACACCTGTCCCACCAGACACCTGTCCCACCAGACACCTGTCCCACCAGACGCCTGTCCCGTGAGACACCTGTCCCACCAGACACCTGTCCTTGATACACCTGTCCCACCAGACACCTGACCCACGAGACGCTTGTCCCACCAGACACCTGTCCCACCAGACATCTGTCCCAGCAGACACCTGTCCCACCAGACACCTGTCCCACCAGACACCTGTCCCACCAGACACCTGTCCCTTGTGACACCTGTCCCGTGAGACACCTGTCCCACCAGACACCTGGCCCACCAAACACCTGTCCCTGATACACGTGTCCCACCAGACACCTGTCCCACCAGACACCTATCTCACCAGACACCTGTCCCACCAGACACCTGTCCCACCAGACACCTGTCCCACCAGACACCTGTCCCTTGTGACACCTGTCCCGTGAGACACCTGTCCCACCAGACACCTGACCCGCCAGACACCTGTCCTGTGAGACACCTGTCCCATGAGACACCTGTCCCAGCAGACACCTGTCCCACCAGACACCTGTCCCTGAGACACCTGTCCCATGAGACACCTGTCCCACCAGAAACCTGTCCCACCAGACACCTGTCCCTAATACACCTGACCCACCAGACACCTGTCCCACCAGACACCGTTCCCACCAGACACCTGTCCCACCAGACACCTGTCCCACCAGACACCTGTCCCACCAGACACCTGTCCCGTGAGACACCTGTCCCACCAGACACCTGTCCCACCAGACACCTGCCCCTTGATACACCTGTCCCACCAGACACCTGTCCCACTAGACGCTTGTCCCACCAGACACCTGTCCCACCAGACACCTGTCCCACTAGAAGCCTGTCCCACCAGACATCTGTCCCACCAGACACCTGTCCCGTAAGACACCTGTCCCACCAGATACCTGTCCCACCAGAAACCTGTCCCACCAGACACCTGTCCCACCAGACGCCTGTTCCACCAGACACCTGTCCCACCAGACACCTGTCCCACCAGACACCTGTCCCACCAGACACTTGTCCCACCAGACACCTGTCCCTGATACACCTGTCCCCCAAGGACACCTGTCCCCCAAGGACACCTGTCCCACCAGACACCTGTCCCGTGAGACACCTGTCTCACCAGACACCTGTCTCACCAGACACCTGTCCCATGAGACACCTGTCCCACCAGACACCTGTCCCTGAGACACCTGTCCCACCAGACACCTGTCCCACCAGACACCTGTCCCACCAGACACCTGTCCCGTGAGACACCTGTCTCACCAGACACCTGTCTCACCAGACACCTGTCCCACCAGAAACCTGTCCCACCAGACACCTGTCCCACCAGACACCTGTCCCGTGAGACACCTGTCTCACCAGTCGCCTGTCCCACCAGACACCTGTCCCACCAGGCACCTGTCCCGTAAGACACCTGTCTCACCAGACACCTGTCCCGTGAGACACCTGTCCCACCAGACACCTGTCCCACCAGACACCTATCCCGTAAGACACCTGTCCCACCAGACAACTGTCCCACCAGACGTCTGTCCCGTGAGACACCTGTCCCACCAGACACCTGTCCCACCAGACACCTGTCCCACCAGACACCTGTCCCACCAGACACCTGTCCCACCAGACACCTGTCTCACCAGACGCCTGTCACACCAGACACCGTTCCCACCAGACACCTGTCCCACCAGACACCTGTCCCACCAGACACCTGTCCCACCAGACACCTGTCCCGTGAGACACCTGTCCCACCAGACACCTGTCCCACCAGACACCTGCCCCTTGATACACCTGTCCCACCAGACACCTGTCCCACTAGACGCTTGTCCCACCAGACACCTGTCCCACCAGACACCTGTCCCACTAGAAGCCTGTCCCACCAGACATCTGTCCCACCAGACACCTGTCCCGTAAGACACCTGTCCCACCAGATACCTGTCCCACCAGAAACCTGTCCCACCAGACACCTGTCCCACCAGACGCCTGTTCCACCAGACACCTGTCCCACCAGACACCTGTCCCACCAGACACCTGTCCCACCAGACACTTGTCCCACCAGACACCTGTCCCTGATACACCTGTCCCCCAAGGACACCTGTCCCACCAGACACCTGTCCCACCAGACACCTGTCCCGTGAGACACCTGTCTCACCAGACACCTGTCTCACCAGACACCTGTCCCATGAGACACCTGTCCCACCAGACACCTGTCCCTGAGACACCTGTCCCACCAGACACCTGTCCCACCAGACACCTGTCCCACCAGACACCTGTCCCGTGAGACACCTGTCTCACCAGACACCTGTCTCACCAGACACCTGTCCCACCAGAAACCTGTCCCACCAGACACCTGTCCCACCAGACACCTGTCCCGTGAGACACCTGTCTCACCAGACGCCTGTCCCACCAGACACCTGTCCCACCAGGCACCTGTCCCGTAAGACACCTGTCTCACCAGACACCTGTCCCGTGAGACACCTGTCCCACCAGACACCTGTCCCACCAGACACCTATCCCGTAAGACACCTGTCCCACCAGACAACTGTACCACCAGACGTCTGTCCCGTGAGACACCTGTCCCACCAGACACCTGTCCCACCAGACACCTGTCCCACCAGACACCTGTCCCACCAGACACCTGTCTCACCAGACGCCTGTCACACCAGACACCTGTCCCACCAGACACCTGTGCCTGAGACACCTGTCTCACCAGACGCCTGTCCAACCAGACACCTGTCCCACCAGACACCTGTCCCGTAAGACATCTGTCTCACCAGACACCTGTCCCGTGAGACACCTGTCCCACCAGACACCTGTCCCGTAAGACACCTGTCTCACCAGACACCTGTCCCGTGAGACACCTGTCCCACCAGACACCTGTCCCGTAAGACACCTGTCTCACCAGACGCCTGTCCCACCAGACACTTGTCCCACCAGACGCCTGTCCCGTGAGATACCTGTCCCACCAGACACCTGTCCCACCAGACACCTGTCCCGCCAGATACCTGTCCCACCAGACACCTGTCCCTGATACACCTGTCCCACCAGACACCTGTCCCAACAGACACCTGTCCCACAAGACACCGTTCCCACCAGACACCTGTCCCTTGATACACCTGTCCCACCAGACACCTGTCCCACCAGACACCGTTCCCACCAGACACTTGTCCCTTGATACACCTGTCCCACCAGACACCTGTCCCACCAGACACCTGTCCCACCAGACGCCTGTCCCGTGAGACACCTGTCCCACCAGACACCTGTCCTTGATACACCTGTCCCACCAGACACCTGACCCACGAGACGCTTGTCCCACCAGACACCTGTCCCACCAGACATCTGTCCCAGCAGACACCTGTCCCACCAGACACCTGTCCCACCAGACACCTGTCCCAACAGACACCTGTCCCTTGTGACACCTGTCCCGTGAGACACCTGTCCCACCAGACACCTGGCCCACCAAACACCTGTCCCATGAGACACCTGTCCCACCAGACGCCTGTCCCGCCAGACACCTGTCCATGAGACAACTGTCCCATGAGACACCTGTCCCACCAGAAAACTGTCCCACCAGACACCTGTCCCTAAAACACCTGCCCCACCAGACACCTGTCCCACCAGACACCTGTCCCACCAGACACCTGTCCCTTGTGACACCTGTCCCGTGAGACACCTGTCCCACCAGACACCTGGCCCACCAAACACCTGTCCCTGATACACGTGTCCCACCAGACACCTGTCCCACCAGACACCTATCTCACCAGACACCTGTCCCACCAGACACCTGTCCCACCAGACACCTGTCCCACCAGACACCTGTCCCTTGTGACACCTGTCCCGTGAGACACCTGTCCCACCAGACACCTGACCCGCCAGACACCTGTCCTGTGAGACACCTGTCCCATGAGACACCTGTCCCAGCAGACACCTGTCCCACCAGACACCTGTCCCTGAGACACCTGTCCCATGAGACACCTGTCCCACCAGAAACCTGTCCCACCAGACACCTGTCCCTAATACACCTGACCCACCAGACACCTGTCCCACCAGACACCGTTCCCACCAGACACCTGTCCCACCAGACACCTGTCCCACCAGACACCTGTCCCACCAGACACCTGTACCGTGAGACACCTGTCCCACCAGACACCTGTCCCACCAGACACCTGCCCCTTGATACACCTGTCCCACCAGACACCTGTCCCACTAGACGCTTGTCCCACCAGACACCTGTCCCACCAGACACCTGTCCCACTAGAAGCCAGTCCCACCAGACATCTGTCCCACCAGACACCTGTCCCGTAAGACACCTGTCCCACCAGATACCTGTCCCACCAGAAACCTGTCCCACCAGACACCTGTCCCACCAGACGCCTGTTCCACCAGACACCTGTCCCACCAGACACCTGTCCCACCAGACACCTGTCCCACCAGACACTTGTCCCACCAGACACCTGTCCCTGATACACCTGTCCCCCAAGGACACCTGTCCCACCAGACACCTGTCCCACCAGACACCTGTCCCGTGAGACACCTGTCTCACCAGACACCTGTCTCACCAGACACCTGTCCCATGAGACACCTGTCCCACCAGACACCTGTCCCTGAGACACCTGTCCCACCAGACACCTGTCCCACCAGACACCTGTCCCACCAGACACCTGTCCCGTGAGACACCTGTCTCACCAGACACCTGTCTCACCAGACACCTGTCCCACCAGAAACCTGTCCAACCAGACACCTGTCCCACCAGACACCTGTCCCGTGAGACACCTGTCTCACCAGACGCCTGTCCCACCAGACACCTGTCCCACCAGGCACCTGTCCCGTAAGACACCTGTCTCACCAGACACCTGTCCCGTGAGACACCTGTCCCACCAGACACCTGTCCCACCAGACACCTATCCCGTAAGACACCTGTCCCACCAGACAACTGTCCCACCAGACGTCTGTCCCGTGAGACACCTGTCCCACCAGACACCTGTCCCACCAGACACCTGCCCACCAGACACCTGTCCCACCAGACACCTGTCCCACCAGACACCTGTCTCACCAGACGCCTGTCACACCAGACACCTGTCCCACCAGACACCTGTGCCTGAGACACCTGTCTCACCAGACGCCTGTCCAACCAGACACCTGTCCCACCAGACACCTGTCCCGTAAGACATCTGTCTCACCAGACACCTGTCCCGTGAGACACCTGTCCCACCAGACACCTGTCCCGTAAGACACCTGTCTCACCAGACGCCTGTCCCACCAGACACTTGTCCCACCAGACGCCTGTCCCGTGAGATACCTGTCCCACCAGACACCTGTCCCACCAGACACCTGTCCCACCAGATACCTGTCCCACCAGACACCTGTCCCTGATACACCTGTCCCACCAGACACCTGTCCCAACAGACACCTGTCCCACAAGACACCGTTCCCACCAGACACCTGTCCCTTGATACACCTGTCCCACCAGACACCTGTCCCACCAGACACCGTTCCCACCAGACACTTGTCCCTTGATACACCTGTCCCACCAGACACCTGTCCCACCAGACACCTGTCCCACCAGACGCCTGTCCCGTGAGACACCTGTCCCACCAGACACCTGTCCTTGATACACCTGTCCCACCAGACACCTGACCCACGAGACGCTTGTCCCACCAGACACCTGTCCCACCAGACATCTGTCCCAGCAGACACCTGTCCCACCAGACACCTGTCCCACCAGACACCTGTCCCAACAGACACCTGTCCCTTGTGACACCTGTCCCGTGGGACACCTGTCCCACCAGACACCTGGCCCACCAAACACCTGTCCCATGAGACACCTGTCCCACCAGACGCCTGTCCCGCCAGACACCTGTCCCACCAGACACCTGTCCCGTGAGACACCTGTCCCATGAGACACCTGTCCCACCAGACACATGTCCCACCAGACACCTGTCCCTGAGACAACTTTCCCATGAGACACCTGTCCCACCAGAAAACTGTCCCACCAGACACCTGTCCCTAATACACCTGCCCCACCAGACACCTGTCCCACCAGACACCTGTCCCACCAGACACCGTTCCCACCAGACACCTGTCCCACCAGGCACATGTCCCGTGAGACACCTGTCCCACGAGACACCTGTCCCACCAGACACCTGTCCCTTGATACACCTGTCCCACCAGACACCTGTCCCACTAGACGCCTGTCCCAACAGACACCTGTCCCACCAGACACCTGTCCCGTGAAACACCTGTCTCACCAGACGCCTGTCCCCCCAGACATCTGTCCCACCAGACACCTGTCCCATAAGACACCTGTCCCACCAGATACCTGTCCCACCAGAAACCTGTCCCACCAGACACCTGTCCCACCAGACGCATGTTCCACCAGACACCTGTCCCACCAGACACCTGTCCCACCAGACGCCTGTTCCACCAGACACCTGTCCCACCAGACACCTGTCCCACCAGACACCTGTCCCGTGAGACACCTGTCCCACAAGACACCTGTCCCACAAGACACCTGTCCCCCAAGGACACCTGTCCCACCAGACACCTGTCCCACCAGACACGTGTCCCGTGAGACACCTGTCTCACCAGACACCTGTCTCATCAGACACCTGTCCCATGAGAAACCTGACCCACCAGACACCTGTCCCTGAGACACCTGTCCCACCAGACACCTGTCCCACCAGACACCTGTCCCGTGAGACATCTGTCTCACCAGACACCCACGTGTCTCTTCAGACACCTTTCCCACCAGAAACCTGTGCCATCAGACACCTGTCCCACCAGACACCTGTCCTGTGAGACACCTGTCTCACCAGACACCTGTCTCACCAGACGCCTGTCCCACCAGACACCTGTCCCGTAAGACACCTGTCTCACCAGACACCTGTCCCATGAGACATCTGTCCCACCAGACACCTGTCCCATGAGACACCTGTCCCACCAGACACCGTTCCCACCTGACACCTGTCCCACCAGACACCTGTCCCACCAGACACCTGTCCCACTAGACGCCTGTCCCGTGAGACACATGTCCCACCAGACACCTGTCCCTGATACACCTGTCCCACCAGACACCTGTCCGACCAGACACCTATCTCACCAGACACCTGTCCCACCAGACACCTGTCCCACCAGACACCTGTCCCACCAGACACATGTCCCTTGTGACACCTGTCCCGTGAGACACCTGTCCCACCAGACACCTGTCCCGCCAGACACCTGTCCCGTGAGACACCTGTCCCATAAGACACCTGTCCCAGCAGACACCTGTCCCAACAGACACCTGTCCCTGAGACACCTGTCCCATGAGAAACCTGTCCCACCAGAAACCTGTTCCACCAGACACATGTCCCTAATACACCTGACCCACCAGACACCTGTCCCACCAGACACCTGTCCCACCAGACACCTGTCCCTTGTGACACCTGTCCCGTGAGACACCTGTCCCACCAGACACCTGGCCCACCAAACACCTGTCCCATGAGACACCTGTCCCACCAGACACCTGTCCCGCCAGACACCTGTCCCACCAGACACCTGTCCCGTGAGACACCTGTCCCATGAGACACCTGTCCCACCAGACACATGTCCCACCAGACACCTGTCCCTGAGACAACTGTCCCATGAGACACCTGTCCCACCAGAAACCTGTCCCACCAGACACCTGTCCCTAATACACCTGCCCCACCAGACACCTGTCCCACCAGACACCTGTCCCACCAGACACCGTTCCCACCAGACACCTGTCCCACCAGGCACATGTCCCGTGAGACACCTGTCCCACGAGACACCTGTCCCACCAGACACCTGTCCCTTGATACACCTGTCCCACCAGACACCTGTCCCACTAGACGCCTGTCCCAACAGACACCTGTCCCACCAGACACCTATCCCGTGAGACACCTGTCTCACCAGACGCCTGTCCCCCCAGACATCTGTCCCACCAGACACCTGTCCCATAAGACACCTGTCCCACCAGATACCTGTCCCACCAGAAACCTGTCCCACCAGACACCTGTCCCACCAGACGCATGTTCCACCAGACACCTGTCCCACCAGACACCTGTCCCACCAGACACCTGTCCCACCAGACACCTGTCCCGTGAGACACCTGTCCCACAAGACACCTGTCCCACAAGGCACCTGTCCCCCAAGGACACCTGTCCCACCAGACACCTGTCCCACCAGACACCTGTCCCGTGAGACACCTGTCTCACCAGACACCTGTCTCATCAGACACCTGTCCCATGAGAAACCTGTCCCACCAGACACCTGTCCCTGAGACACCTGTCCCACCAGACACCTGTCCCACCAGACACCTGTCCCGTGAGACATCTGTCTCACCAGACACCCACCTGTCTCTTCAGACACCTTTCCCACCAGAAACCTGTGCCATCAGACACCTGTCCCACCAGACACCTGTCCTGTGAGACACCTGTCTCACCAGACACCTGTCTCACCAGACGCCTGTCCCACCAGACACCTGTCCCCTAAGACACCTGTCTCACCAGACACCTGTCCCATGAGACATCTGTCCCACCAGACACCTGTCCCTTGATACACCTGTCCCACCAGACACCTGTCCCACCAGACACCTGTCCCACTAGACGCCTGTCCCGTGAGACACATGTCCCACCAGACACCTGTCCCTGATACACCTGTCCCACCAGACACCTGTCCGACCAGACACCTATCTCACCAGACACCTGTCCCACCAGACACCTGTCCCACCAGACACCTGTCCCACCAGACACATGTCCCTTGTGACACCTGTCCCGTGAGACACCTGTCCCACCAGACACCTGTCCCGCCAGACACCTGTCCCGTGAGACACCTGTCCCATAAGACACCTGTCCCAGCAGACACCTGTCCCAACAGACACCTGTCCCTGAGACACCTGTCCCATGAGAAACCTGTCCCACCAGAAACCTGTTCCACCAGACACCTGTCCCTAATACACCTGACCCACCAGACACCTGTCCCACCAGACACCTGTCCCACCAGACACCTGTCCCTTGTGACACCTGTCCCGTGAGACACCTGTCCCACCAGACACCTGGCCCACCAAACACCTGTCCCATGAGACACCTGTCCCACCAGACACCTGTCCCGCCAGACACCTGTCCCACCAGACACCTGTCCCGTGAGACACCTGTCCCATGAGACACCTGTCCCACCAGACACATGTCCCACCAGACACCTGTCCCTGAGACAACTGTCCCATGAGACACCTGTCCCACCAGAAACCTGTCCCACCAGACACCTGTCCCTAATACACCTGCCCCACCAGACACCTGTCCCACCAGACACCTGTCCCACCAGACACCGTTCCCACCAGACACCTGTCCCACCAGGCACATGTCCCGTGAGACACCTGTCCCACGAGACACCTGTCCCACCAGACACCTGTCCCTTGATACACCTGTCCCACCAGACACCTGTCCCACTAGACGCCTGTCCCAACAGACACCTGTCCCACCAGACACCTGTCCCGTGAGACACCTGTCTCACCAGACGCCTGTCCCCCCAGACATCTGTCCCACCAGACACCTGTCCCATAAGACACCTGTCCCACCAGATACCTGTCCCACCAGAAACCTGTCCCACCAGACACCTGTCCCACCAGACGCATGTTCCACCAGACACCTGTCCCACCAGACACCTGTCCCACCAGACACCTGTCCCACCAGACACCTGTCCCGTGAGACACCTGTCCCACAAGACACCTGTCCCACAAGGCACCTGTCCCCCAAGGACACCTGTCCCACCAGACACCTGTCCCACCAGACACCTGTCCCGTGAGACACCTGTCTCACCAGACACCTGTCTCATCAGACACCTGTCCCATGAGAAACCTGTCCCACCAGACACCTGTCCCTGAGACACCTGTCCCACCAGACACCTGTCCCACCAGACACCTGTCCCGTGAGACATCTGTCTCACCAGACACCCACCTGTCTCTTCAGACACCTTTCCCACCAGAAACCTGTGCCATCAGACACCTGTCCCACCAGACACCTGTCCTGTGAGACACCTGTCTCACCAGACACCTGTCTCACCAGACGCCTGTCCCACCAGACACCTGTCCCGTAAGACACCTGTCTCACCAGACACCTGTCCCATGAGACATCTGTCCCACCAGACACCTGTCCCATGAGACACCTGTCCCACCAGACACCGTTCCCACCTGACACCTGTCCCACCAGACATCTCTCCCACCAGACACTTGTCCCACCAGACACCGTTCCCACCAGACACCTGTCCCTTGATACACCCGTCCCACCAGACACCTGTCCCACCAGACACCTGTCCCACTAGACGCCTGTCCCGTGAGACACATGTCCCACCAGACACCTGTCCCTGATACACCTGTCCCACCAGACACCTGTCCCACCAGACACCTATCTCACCAGACACCTGTCCCACCAGACACCTGTCCCACCAGAAACCTGTCCCACCAGACACCTGTCCCTTGTGACACCTTTCCCGTGAGACACCTGTCCCACCAGAAACCTGTTCCACCAGACACCTGTCCCTAATACACCTGACCCACCAGACACCTGTCCCACCAGACACCGTTCCCACCAGACACCTGTCCCACCAGACACCTGTCCCACAAGACACCTGTCCCGTGAGACACCTGTCCCACCAGACACCTGTCCCACCAGACACCTGTCCCTTGATACACCTGTCCCACCAGACACCTGTCCCACTAGACGCTTGTCCCACCAGACACCTGTCCCACCAGACACCTGTCCCACTAGAAGCCTGTCCCACCAGACATCTGTCCCACCAGACACCTGTCCCGTAAGACACCTGTCCCACCAGATACCTGTCCCACCAGAAACCTGTCCCACCAGACACCTGTCCCACCAGACGCCTGTTCCACCAGACACCTTTCCCACCAGACACCTGTCCCACCAGACACCTGTCCCACCAGACACCTGTCCCCCAAGGACACCTGTCCCACCAGACACCTGTCCCACCAGACACCTGTCCCGTGAGACACCTGTCTCACCAGAAAAATGTCTCACCAGACACCTGTCCCATGAGACACCTGTCCCACCAGACACCTGTCCCTGAGACACCTGTCCCACCAGACACCTGTCCCACCAGACACCTGTCCCACCAGACACCTGTCCCGTGAGACACCTGTCTCACCAGACACCTGTCTCACCAGACACCTGTCCCACCAGAAACCTGTCCCACCAGACACCTGTCCCACCAGACACCTGTCCCGTGAGACACCTGTCTCACCAGACGCCCGTCCCACCAGACACCTGTCCCGTAAGACACCTGTCCCGTGAGACACCTGTCTCACCAGACGCATGTCCCACCAGACACCTGTCCCGTGAGACACCTGTCCTACCAGACACCTGTCCCACCAGACACCTGTTCCGTGAGACACCTGTCCCACAGACACCTGTCCCGTAAGACACCTGTCCCGTAAGACACCTGTCTCACCAGACGCCTGTCCCCCCAGACACCTGTCCCACCAGGCACCTGTCCCGTGAGACACCTGTCCCACCAGACACCTGTCTCACTAGACACCTATCCCGTAAGACACCTGTCCCACCAGACACCTGTCCCACCAGACGTCTGTCCCGTGATACACCTGTCCCACCAGACACTTGTCCCACCAAACACCTGTCCCACCAGAAACCTGTCCCACCAGACACCTGTCCCTGATACACTTGTCCCACCAGACACCTGTCCCACCAGACACCTGTCCCACCAGACACCTGTGCCATGAGACACGTGTCTCACCAGACGCCTGTCCCACCAGACACCTGTCCCACCAGACACCTGTCCCGTAAGACACCTGTCTCACCAGACACCTGTCCCGTGAGACACCTGTCCCACCAGACACCTGTCCCACCATACACCTGTCCCTGAGACACCTGTCCCACCAGACACCTGTCCCACCAGACACCTGTCCCGTGAGACACCTGTCTCACCAGACGCCTGTCCCACCAGACACCTGTCCCACCAGACACCTGTCCCGTGAGACACCTGTCTCATCAGACGCATGTCCCACCAGACACCTGTCCCACCAGACACCTGTCCCGTAAGACACCTGTCTCACCAGACACCTGTCCCGTGAGACACCTGTCCCACCAGACACCTGTCCCGTAAGACACCTGTCTCACCAGTCGCCTGTCCCACCAGACACCTGTCCCACCAGACACCTGTGCCGTGAGACACCTGTCTCACCAGACGCCTGTCCCACCAGATACCTGTCCCACCAGACACCTGTCCCGTAAGACACCTGTCTCACCAGACACCTGTCCCGTGAGACACCTGTCCCACCAGACACCTGTCCCGTAAGACACCTGTCTCACCAGACGCCTGTCCCACCAGACACCTGTCCCACCAGACGCCTGTCCCGTGAGATAACTGTCCCACCAGACACCTGTCCCACCAGACACCTGTCCCACCAGATAACTGTCCCACCAGACACCTGTCCCTGATACACCTGTCCCACCAGACACCTGTCCCACCAGACACCTGTCCCACCAGACACCTGTCCCATGAGACACCTGTCCCACCAGACACCTGTCCCTGAGACACCTGTCCCACCAGACACCTGTCCCACCAGACACCTGTCCCGTGAGACACCTGTCTCACCAGACGCCTGTCCCACCAGACACCTCTCCCACCAGACACCTGTCCCGTGAGACACCTGTCTCACCAGACGCCTGTCCCACCAGACACCTGTCCCACCAGACACCTGTCCCACCAGACACCTGTCCCGTAAGACACCTGTCTCACCAGACGCCTGTCTCACCAGACACCTGTCCCGTGAGACACCTGTCCCACCAGACACCTGTCCCGTAAGACACCTGTCTCACCAGTCGCCTGTCCCACCAGACACCTGTCCCACCAGACACCTGTGCCGTGAGACACCTGTCTCACCAGACGCCTGTCCCACCAGACACCTGTCCCACCAGACACCTGTCCCGTAAGACACCTGTCTCACCAGACACCTGTCCCGTGAGACACCTGTCCCACCAGACACCTGTCCCGTAAGACACCTGTCTCACCAGACACCTGTCCCGTGAGACACCTGTCCCACCAGACACCTGTCCCACCAGACACCTGTCCCACCAGACACCTGTCCCATGAGACACCTGTCCCACCAGACACCTGTCCCTGAGACACCTGTCCCACCAGACACCTGTCCCACCAGACACCTGTCCCGTGAGACACCTGTCTCATCAGACGCATGTCCCACCAGACACCTGTCCCACCAGACACCTGTCCCGTAAGACACCTGTCTCACCAGTCGCCTGTCCCACCAGACACCTGTCCCACCAGACACCTGTGCCGTGAGACACCTGTCTCACCAGACGCCTGTCCCACCAGACACCTGTCCCGTAAGACACCTGTCTCACCAGACACCTGTCCCGTGAGACACCTGTCCCACCAGACACCTGTCCCGTAAGACACCTGTCTCACCAGACACCTGTCCCGTGAGACACCTGTCCCACCAGACACCTGTCCCACCAGACACCTGTCCCGTAAGACACCTGTCTCACCAGACACCTGTCCCACCAGACACCTGTCCCACCAGACGCCTGTCCCGTGAGATACCTGTCCCACCAGACACCTGTCCCACCAGACACCTGTCCCAACAGATACCTGTCCCACCAGACACCTGTCCCTGATACACCTGTCCCACCAGACACCTGTCCCACCAGACACCTGTCCCACCAGACACCTGTCCCATGAGACACCTGTCTCACCAGACACCTGTCCCTGAGACACCTGTCCCACCAGACACCTGTCCCACCAGACACCTGTCCCGTTAGACACCTGTCTCACCAGACGCCTGTCCCACCAGACACCTGTCCCGCCAGACACCTGTCCCGTGAGACACCTGTCTCATCAGACGCATGTCCCACCAGACACCTGTCCCACCAGACACCTGTCCCGTAAGACACCTGTCTCACCAGACACCTGTCCCGTGAGACACCTGTCCCACCAGACACCTGTCCCGTAAGACACCTGTCTCACCAGTCGCCTGTCCCACCAGACACCTCTCCCACCAGACACCTGTCCCATGAGACACCTGTCCCTCCAGACGCCTGTCCCGTGAGACACCTGTCTCACCAGACGCCTGTCCCAGCAGACACCTGTCCCACCAGACACCTGTCCCGTGAGACACCTGTCCCACCAGACACCTGTGCCACCAGACACCTGTCCCGTAAGACACCTGTCCCGTGAGACACCTGTCCCACCAGATACCTGTCCCATCAGACACCTCCTCCCACCAGACGCCTGTCCCATCAGACAGACACCTGTCCCACCAGACACCTGTCCCACCAGACACCTGTCCCACCAGACACCTGTCCCACCAGACGCCTGTCCCGTGAGACACCTGTCCCACCAGACACCTGCCCCATGAGACACCTGTCTCACCAGACACCTGTCCCACCAGACACCTGTCCCACCAGACACCTGTCCCATCAGACACCTCTCCCATCAGACACCTGTCCCACCAGACACCTGTCCCGTAAGACACCTGTCTCACCAGACGCCTGTCTCACCAGACACCTGTCCCGTGAGACACCTGTCCCACCAGACACCTGTCCCGTAAGACACCTGTCTCACCAGTCGCCTGTCCCACCAGACACCTGTCCCACCAGACACCTGTGCCGTGAGACACCTGTCTCACCAGACGCCTGTCCCACCAGACACCTGTCCCACCAGACACCTGTCCCGTAAGACACCTGTCTCACCAGACACCTGTCCCGTGAGACACCTGTCCCACCAGACACCTGTCCCGTAAGACACCTGTCTCACCAGACACCTGTCCCGT
Organism: Petromyzon marinus; assembly: GCF_048934315.1. Lineage (NCBI taxonomy): Eukaryota > Metazoa > Chordata > Hyperoartia > Petromyzontiformes > Petromyzontidae > Petromyzon > Petromyzon marinus. The sequence goes on along the minus strand of NC_133731.1, from coordinate 3,468,262 downwards.
GAGACACCTGTCCCACCAGACACCTGTCCCACCAGACACCTGTCCCACCAGACACCTGTCCCATGAGACACCTGTCCCACCAGACACCTGTCCCTGAGACACCTGTCCCACCAGACACCTGTCCCACCAGACACCTGTCCCGTGAGACACCTGTCTCATCAGACGCATGTCCCACCAGACACCTGTCCCACCAGACACCTGTCCCGTAAGACACCTGTCTCACCAGTCGCCTGTCCCACCAGACACCTGTCCCACCAGACACCTGTGCCGTGAGACACCTGTCTCACCAGACGCCTGTCCCACCAGACACCTGTCCCGTAAGACACCTGTCTCACCAGACACCTGTCCCGTGAGACACCTGTCCCACCAGACACCTGTCCCGTAAGACACCTGTCTCACCAGACACCTGTCCCGTGAGACACCTGTCCCACCAGACACCTGTCCCACCAGACACCTGTCCCGTAAGACACCTGTCTCACCAGACACCTGTCCCACCAGACACCTGTCCCACCAGACGCCTGTCCCGTGAGATACCTGTCCCACCAGACACCTGTCCCACCAGACACCTGTCCCAACAGATACCTGTCCCACCAGACACCTGTCCCTGATACACCTGTCCCACCAGACACCTGTCCCACCAGACACCTGTCCCACCAGACACCTGTCCCATGAGACACCTGTCCCACCAGACACCTGTCCCTGAGACACCTGTCCCACCAGACACCTGTCCCACCAGACACCTGTCCCGTTAGACACCTGTCTCACCAGACGCCTGTCCCACCAGACACCTGTCCCACCAGACACCTGTCCCATGAGACACCTGTCCCACCAGATACCTGTCCCATCAGACACCTCCTCCCACCAGACGCCTGTCCCATCAGACAGACACCTGTCCCACCAGACACCTGTCCCACCAGACACCTGTCCCACCAGACACCTGTCCCACCAGACGCCTGTCCCGTGAGACACCTGTCCCACCAGACACCTGCCCCATGAGACACCTGTCTCACCAGACACCTGTCCCACCAGATACCTGTCCCACCAGACACCTGTCCCATCAGACACCTCTCCCACCAGACACCTGTCCCACCAGACACCTGTCCCACCAGACACCTGTCCCATCAGACACCTCTCCCACCAGACACCTGTCCCACCAGACACCTGTCCCACCAGACACCTGTCGCACTAGACGCCTGTCCCACCAGACGCCTGTCCCACCAGACACCTGTCGCACTAGACACCTGTCCCACCAGACACCTGTCCCATCAGACACCTCTCCCACCAGACACCTGTCCCACCAGACACCTGTCCCACCAGACACCTGTCGCACTAGACACCTGTCCCACCAGACACCTGTCCCATCAGACACCTCTCCCACCAGACACCTGTCCCACCAGACACCTGTCCCACCAGACACCTGTCCCACCAGACACCTGTCCCACCAGACACCTGTCCCACCAGACACCTGTCGCACTAGACGCCTGTCCCACCAGACGCCTGTCCATCCAGACGCCCACTTGACATGCGGATTCACGTGAAATCCGCTAAAATCCCACCGGCTATAAAAGTGTTGACGTCACCACCTCCAGGGGGGGGGGGGGGCACAGCGTGTGGGGGGGGGGGCACAGCGTGTGGGGGGGGGGCGGGGGGGGGTGTAACATGGGGAGGGGCGGGCGGGCAGGCTGGTGGGTGTGGGAGGGAGGAGTTGTGGGGGCTATAAAAACAAAGTGTGGACACCTCCCCGCCCACGCGCACCCCCCCCCCCCGTTTACCCCTCCCCCCCCCACACGCCCCCCACCGTTCCCCCCCCCCCGCCACGTGCGCTCCACCTTTAAAAGGGAGACGCGGAGCTCACCGCGAGCTTAGCCCGGACACTGAGCGCCTCCTCCTCCTCCTGCTGCTCCTCCTGCTGCTCCTCCTGCTGCTGCTGCGCCTCCTCCTCCTGCTGCTCCTCCTGCTCCTCCTGCTGCTCCTCCTGCTCCTCCTGCTGCTCCTCCTGCTGCTGCGCCTCCTCCTCCTGCTGCTCCTCCTCCTCCTCCTGCTGCTGCTCCTCCTGCTGCGCCTCCTGCACACCGCCTGCACAAGTTGGAGTCGGCTTGGCACACTCCGCGTGTGTGTGATGCTGTGTGTGTGATGCTGTGTGATGCTGTGTGTGTGTGATGCTGTGTGTGATGCTGTGTGTGATGCTGTGTGTGTGATGCTGTGTGTGTGATGCTGTGTGTGTGATGCTGTGTGTGTGTGATGCTGTGTGTGTGATACTGTGTGCGTGACGCTGTGTGTGATGCTGTGTGTGTAATGCTGTGTACGTGATACTGCGTGTGTGATGCTGTGTGTGTGATGCTGTGTTTGTGATGCTGTCTGTGTGTGATGCTGTCTGTGTGTGATGCTGTGTGTGATGCTGTCTGTGTGTGATGCTGTGTGTGATGCTGTGTGTGTGTGATGCTGTGTATGTGATGCTGTGTGTGTGATGTTGTGTGTGTGTTGCTGTGTGTGTGTGATGCTGTGTGTGTGATGCTGTGTGTGTGATGCTGTGTGTATGATGCTGTGTGTGTGATGCTGTGTGTGTGATGCTGTGTGTGTGATGCTGTGTGTGTGATGCTGTGTGTGTGTGATGCTGTGTGTGTGTGATGCTGTGTGTGATGCTGTGTGTGTGATGCTGTGTGTGTGATGCTGTGTGTGTGATGCTGTGTGTGTGATGCTGTATGTGTGATGCTGTGTGTGTGATGCTGTGTGTGTGATGCTGTGTGTGTGTGATGCTGTGTGTGTGATGCTGTGTGTGTGATGCTGTGTGTGTGTGATGCTGTGTGTGATACTGTGTGTGTGATGCCGTGTGTGTGATGCTATGTGTGTGATATTGTGTGTGTGATATTGTGTGTGTGATGCTGTGTACGTGATGCTGTGTGTGTGTGATGCTGTGTGTGTGATGTTGTGTGTGTGTGATGCTGTGTGTGTGTGATGCTGTGTGTGTGATACTGTGTGCGTGACGCTGTGTGTGATGCTGTGTGTAATGCTATGTACGTGATGCTGTGTGTGTGTGATGCTGTGTGTGATGCTGTGTGTGTGATACTGTGTGCGTGACGCTGTGTGTGATGCTGTGTGTGTAATGCTGTGTACGTGATACTGCGTGTGTGATGCTGTGTGTGTGATGCTGTGTTTGTGATGCTGTCTGTGTGTGATGCTGTCTGTGTGTGATGCTGTGTGTGATGCTGTGTGTGTGTGTGATGCTGTGTATGTGATGCTGTGTGTGATGTTGTGTGTGTGTTGCTGTGTGTGTGTGATGCTGTGTGTGTGATGCTGTATGTGTGTGTGATACTGTGTGTGTGATGCTGTGTGTGTGTGATGCTGTGTATGTAATGCTGTGTGTGTGATGCTGTGTGTGTGTTGCTGTGTGTGTGTGTTGCTGTGTGTGTGTGATGCTGTGTGTGTGATGCTGTGTGTGTTGCTGTGTGTGTTGCTGTGTGTGTTGCTGTGTGTGATGCTGTGTGTGTGTTGTTGTTGGTGCTGTGTGGTGGTGGTAGTGGTGGTGCTGTGTGGTGGTGGTGGTGCTGTGTGGTGGTGGTGGTGCTGTGTGGTGGTGGTGCTGTTTGGTAGTGGTGGTGGTGGTGGTGCTGTGTGGTGGTGCAGTGTGTATGTGTGTCAGTGTGTGCGTCTTTGTGTGCGTGGGAAACGGTAGTGTAGTGGTTAGCGCGCTCCGCTATGAACCTGGCAACCCGAGTTCGATTCCCGCTCACGGCCACCACCGGTGACGATTATCTGAACCGGTCCTGGACCTCTCTGAGGCCGACTCAGCCTCAAATAAGTCCCTGGTGCGGTTGGTAAAAAAACATCGCCACTGGGGAGACAAAGGCGGCCGGGCGTGGTGCTGGCCACCCACCCCCTTGTGTGCCGTGCCCCTACAGTCTGTTGAGGCTACACGGGGGATCTTTGTCTGTGTGTGGTCCCGTAGTGGAGCGGTTCGCGCTACGAACCCGGCGACCTGCACTCCCTGGTACTCGCCCCTAGGTCGACTCGGCCTCAAATAATATTACCGGGTCACGCGCGTAAACACCGCCACTCGCGAGCTTCGCTGTGCAAACTCGCGAACGGCACTTGCCCCCGAGAAGCCTGTCCAAGCCATACGGGTGATCTTTGCCTTTACCTTCCCCAGCCGTCATGATGAGCTCTCGGAAGGCGGCCGCGTTGCTCCTGGTCCTCGCGCTCCTCTCGGCCCACGTGTGCGCGCGAGCCTACCCAGCCAGGTGAGCTAGAGGAGGCGAAGGGTAAAGTAGCCCCCCCCCCATGTAGCCCCCCCCCCATGTAGCCCCCCCCCCGTGTAGCCTGCTGGGGGAGGGCAGGAGGAGGGAGTGGACATAGCAGCTTAGCGGTCCATCAGGTCCTAGAACTAAATCACTAACTCACTCACTAACTCACTCACTAACTCACTCACTAACTCACCTACTCACTAAATCACCGACTCATTAACGCACCCACTAACTCACTCACTAACTCACCTACTAACTCACCCACTAACTCACCTACACTCACAAACTCACTCACTAACTAAATCACCTACTCACCTACCTACTCACTAACTCACCTACACACTAACTCACCTACTAACTCACTCACTAACTCACCTACTAACTCACCTACACTCACTAACTCACCCACTAACTCACTCACTAACTCACCTACTAACTCACCTACACTCACTAACTCACTCACTAACTAAATCACCTACTCACCTACCTACTCACTAACTCACCTACCCACTCACTAACTCACTCACTAACTCACTCACTAACTCACCTACTAACTCACCTACACTCACTAACTCACCTACTATCTCACCTACTCACTAACTTACCCACTAACTCACTCAATAACTCACCTACTAACTCACCTACACTCACTAAGTAACTCACCTACTCACCTACCTACTCACTAACTCACCTACTCACTAACTCACCTACTAACTCACCTACACTCACTAACTCACTCACTAACTAAATCACCTACTCACCTACCTACTCACTAACACATCTACCCACTCACTAACTCACTCACTAACTCACCCACTAACTCACTCACTAACTCACCTACTAACTCACCTACACTCACTAACTCACTCAGTAACTCACCTACGAACTCACCTACTCACTAACTTACCCACTAACTCACTCACTAACTCACCTACACTAACTCACTCACTAACTAACTCACCTACTCACCTACCTACTCACTAACTCACCTACTCACTAACTCACCTACTAACTCACCTACACTCACTAACTCACTCACTAACTAAATCACTTACTCACCAACCCACTCACTAACTCGCTCACTAACTCACCCACTCACTAACTCACCTACACTCACTATCTCACTCACTCACTGACTCACCTACCCACTCACCTACTCACCTACCCAATCACTAACTCAGTCACCTACTCACTAACTCACTAACTCCCCTACTAACTCACTCACTAACTAACTCACTAACTCACCTACTCACCCACTCGCGAACTCACCTACTCACCCACTCGTATACTCACCTACCCACTCACTAAGTCACCGACTCACCCACTCACTAACTCACCTACCCACTAACTCACTCACTCACTAACTCACCCACTCCCTAACTCACCTACCCACTCACTAACTCACCTACCCACTCCCTAACTCACCTACCCACTCACTAACTCACCTACCCACTCACTAACTCACCTACTCACCCACTCCCTAACTCACCTACCCACTCACTAACTCACCTACCCACTCACTAACTCACCTACTCACCCACTCATTAACTCACCTACCCACTCACAAACTCACCTACTCACCCACTCACCAACTCACCTACCCACTCACCTACTCACCCACTCACTAACTCCCCTACTCACTCATTCACTAACTCACCCACTCACCATATCACCTACCCACTCACTAACTCGCCTACTCATTCACTCACTAACTCACCTACCCACTCACTAACTCACCTACTCACCGACTCACTAACTCACCTACCCACTCACCAACTCACCTACTCACCCACTCGCTAACTCACCTACTCACCTACCCACTCAATAACTCACCTACTCACCCATTCACTAACTCACCTACCCACTCACTAACTCACCTACTCACCCACTCCCTAACTCACCTACCCACTCACTAACTCACCTACCCACTCCCTAACTCACCTACCCACTCACTAACTCACCTACCCACTCACTAACTCACCTACTCACCCACTCCCTAACTCACCTACCCACTCACTAACTCACCTACCCACTCCCTAACTCACCTACCCACTCACTAACTCACCTACCCACTCACTAACTCACCTACTCACCCACTCACTAACTCAACTACCCACTCACTAACTCACCTACTCACCCACTCACCAACTCACCTACCCACACACCTACTCACCCACTCACTAACTCACCTACTCACTCACTCACTTACTCACCTACTCACCAACTCACCTACCCACTCACTAACTTACCTACCCACTCACAAACTCACCTACCCACTCACTAACTCACCTACCCACTCACTAACTCGCCTACTCATTCACTCACTAGCTCACCTACCCACTCACTAACTCACCTACTCACCGACTCACTAACTCACCTATCCACTCACCAACTCACTTACTCACCCACTCGCTAACTCACCTACTCACCCACTCGCTAACTCACCTACCCACTCACTAACTCACCTATCCACTCACTAACTCACCTACACACCGACTCACTTACTCACCTACCCACTCACTAACTCACCTACTCACCCAATCGCTAACTCACCTATAAACCCACTCCCTAACTCACCTACCCACTCACTAACTCACCTACTCACCCACTCGCTAACTTACCTATTCACCCACGCGCTAACTTGCCTACCCACTCACTAATTCACCTACTCACCCACTCCGTAACTCTCATACCCACTCACTAACTCACCTACTCACCCACTCGCTAACTCACCTACCCACTCACTAACTCACCTACTCACCCACTCGCTAACTCACCTACTCACCCACTCGCTAACTCACCTACCCACTCACTAACATACCTAATCACCCACTCGCTAACTCACCTACCCACTCACTAACTCACCTACTCACCGACTCAGTAACTCAACTACTCACCGACTCACTAACTCACCTACTCACCGACTAACTAACTCACCTACCCACTCACTAACTCTCCTACTCACCCACTCCCTAACTCACCTACCCACTCACTAACTCACCTACCCAATTCCTAACTCACCTACCCACTCACTAACTCACCTACACACTCACTAACTCACATACTCACCTACTCACCCACTCACTAACTCACCTACCCACTCACTAACTCACCTACACACCCACTCCCTAACTTACCTACCCACTGACTAACTCACCAACTCACCCACTCGCTAACTCGCCTACTCATTCACTCACTAGCTCACCTACCCACTCACTAACTCACCTACTCACCGACTCACTAACTCACCTACCCACTCACCAACTCACCTACTCACCCACTCGCTAACTCACCTACTCACCCACTCGCTAACTCACCTACCCACTCACTAACTCACCTACCCACTCCCTAACTCACCTACACACCGACTCACTTACTCACCTACCCACTCACTAACTCACCTACTCACCCACTCGCTAACTCACCTATAAACCCACTCCCTAACTCACCCACCCACTCACTAACTCACCTACTCACCCACTCGCTAACTCACCTATTCACCCACACGCTAACTTGCCTACCCACTCACTAATTCACCTACTCACCCACTCGCTAACTCACCTACCCACTCACTAACTCACCTACTCACCGACTCAGTAACTCAACTACTCACCGACTCACTAACTCACCTACTCACCGACTAACTAACTCACCTACCCACTCACTAACTCTCCTACTCACCCACTCCCTAACTCACCTACCCACTCACTAACTCACCTACCCAATTCCTAACTCACCTACCCACTCACTAACTCACCTACACACTCACTAACTCACATACTCACCTACTCACCCACTCACTAACTCACCTACCCACTCACTAACTCACCTACACACCCACTCCCTAACTTACCTACCCACTGACTAACTCACCAACTCACCCACTCGCTAACTCGCCTACTCATTCACTCACTAGCTCACCTACCCACTCACTAACTCACCTACTCACCGACTCACTAACTCACCTACCCACTCACCAACTCACCTACTCACCCACTCGCTAACTCACCTACTCACCCACTCGCTAACTCACCTACCCACTCACTAACTCACCTACCCACTCCCTAACTCACCTACACACCGACTCACTTACTCACCTACCCACTCACTAACTCACCTACTCACCCACTCGCTAACTCACCTATAAACCCACTCCCTAACTCACCCACCCACTCACTAACTCACCTACTCACCCACTCGCTGACTCACCTATTCACCCACACGCTAACTTGCCTACCCACTCACTAATTCACCTACTCACCCACTCTGTAACTCTCATACCCACTCACTAACTCACCTACTCACCCACTCGCTAACTCACCTACCCACTCACTAACTCACCTACTCACCCACTCGCTAACTCACCTACTCACCCACTCGCTAACTCACCTACCCACTCACTAACATACCTAATCACCCACTCGCTAACTCACCTACCCACTCACTAACTCACCTACTCACCGAATCACTAACTCACCTACTCACCGACTCACTAACTCACCTACTCACCGACTTACTAACTCACCTACCCACTCACTAACTCACCTACTCACCCACTCCCTAACTCACCTACCCACTCACTAACTCACCTACCCAATTCCTAACTCACCTACCCACTCACTAACTCACCTAAACACTCACTAACTCAACTACTCACCTACTCACCCACTCACTAACGCACCTACCCACTCACTAACTCACCTACACACCCACTCCCTAACTTACCTACCCACTCACTAACTCACCAACTCACCCACTCGCTAACTCACCTACTCACCCACTCACTAACTCACCTACCCACTCGCTAACTCACCTACCCACTCAGTAACTCACGTACCCACTCACTAACTCACCTACTCACCGACTCACTAACTCACCTACTCACCGACTCACTAACTCACCTACCCACTCACTAACTCACCTACTCGCCTACTCACTAACTCACCTACTCACCCATTCACTAACTCACCTACCCACTTACTAACTCACCTTCTCACTAACTCACCTACCCACTCACTAACTCACCTACTCACCCATTCACTAACTCACCTACCCACTCACTAACTCACCTACTCACCCACTCGCTAACTCACCTACCTATTCACTAACTCACCTACTCACCCACTCACTCTCACACCTACTCACCCATTCGCTAACTCACCTACCCACTCACTAACTCACCTACTCACCCACTCACTAACTCACCTACTCACTCACTAACTCACCTACCCACTCACTATCTCACCTACTCACCCACTCCCTAACTCACCTACCCACTCACTAACTCACCTACTCACCCATTCACTAACTCGCCTAATCACTCACTAACTGACCTACTCACCCACTCGCTAACTCACCTACTTGCCCACTCCCTAACTAGCCTACCCACTCACTAACTCACCTACCCACTCCCTAACTCGCCTACCCACTCACTAACTCACCTACCCACTCTCTAACTCACATACTCACCTACTATAGTGTATAATGTAGTGTATAGTGTAGTGTATAGTGTAGTGTATAGTGTAGTGTATAGTGTAGTGTATAGTGTAGTGTATAGGGTAGTGTATAGGGTAGTGTATAGTGTAGTGTATAGTGTAGTCTATAGTGTAGTATATAGTGTAGTGTATAGTGTAGAGTATAGTGTAGTGTATAGTGTAGTCTATAGTGTAGTGTATATTGTAGTGTATAGTGTAGTGTATAGTGTAGTATAAAGCGTAGTTCAGTGGATTTATTAACCTCTACTGCAGCCTTGCACCTCAATCGTGTAAACACGCACAGCGTCAATAACTACATTAGAGGGTGTTGATGAAACAGAGTAAGTTGTGTACTTACTTTTACCCCGTGGCTTAGTTTGTGATTTTTATTATTTACCTTCTACAGAAAAATCTGGCCACGTCCCGCACCACCAGGGGGTTGTGTACACCCCAGGTTATAACCACTGCTGTACATTTATTTATAAATTAAAAACTATATGTATCTACACACATATATATACGGCGTTACATAGATATCTGTATAGATGTGTGCCCATGTATGTCAATGTTAACCTATGTCTCTACAATATCTATTGATATGAGACTACGGTGTATCTATAGATACTGTATATGCATCAATATGTGACGATATCTATATGTAACTATATCGATAGATACACCAGTACATTTGGGGATGTTTCTAAACATATCCCTATAGACGTGTGGCTATACTGTATCTACGGACACACCTATAGACGTGTGGCAATTTCGATTTGTGGCTATTTCTACGGTGTATCTATGTAAACTTGTGGCCATATTGACGTGTGGCAATATATAAAAACATATTCCTATAGCCGTGTGCCAATATCTATTGATATATCTTCGGACGTGTCACTATATAGACGTGTGGCTACATCTATAGATATATATCCAGTAAAAACTTGGATTGCGAGTAACTTGGTCTGCGAGTGTTTTGCAAGACGACCAATTTTTTTTTGAATAAATATTAATTTGATAACCGAGCGAGGGTCTTGCAGTACGAGTAGTGTACGTGTATACGCTTTGTACTGCCGAACGTCACGTGTTCTCAAACTGATATACGAGTGCTTTGATATACGAGCGCTTTGGATGACAAACACGTTTCCAGAACGAATTATGCTCGCAATCCAAGGTTTTTTTACTGTTTATAGATATGTCTATAGATGTGGCTACATATATTTGTGTTGCTATAGCTATAGTTGTACCAATATACGTGTGGCTATATAGACTTGTGGCTATATCTATAGACATACCTATAGACTTGTGGCTATATCTATAGACATACCTATAGACGTGTTGTTATATAGACTTGTGGCTATATGTATAGACGTACCTATAGACTTGTGGCTATATCTATAGACATACCTATAGACTTGTGGTTATATAGACTTGTAGCTATATCTATAGATATACCTATAGACTTGTGGTTATATAGACGTGTGGCTATATCTATAGACATACCTATAGACTTGTGGCTATATCTATAGACATACCTATAGACGTGTGGCTATATCTATAGACATACCTATAGACTTGTGGCTATATAGACTTGTGGCTATATCTATAGACTTGTGTCTATATCTATAGACATACCTAGAGACGTGTGGCTACATACACTTGTGGATATATCCATAGACATAGCTATAAACTTGTGGATATATAGACTTGTGTCTATATCTATAGACATACCTATAGACGTGTGGCTATATAGACTTGTGGCTATATCTATAGACATACCTATAGAAATGTAGCTATATAGACTTGTAGCTATATCTATAGACTTACCTATAGACGTGTGGCTATATAGACTTGTGTCTCTATCTATAGACATACCTATAGACTTGTGGCTATATCTATAGACATTCCTATAGACGTGTGGCTATATAGACTTGTGGCTATATCTACAGACATACCTATAGACGTGTAGCTATATCTATAGACATACCTATAGACGTGTGGCTATATAGATGTGTAGCTATATCTATAGACATACCTATAGACGTGTGGCTATATAGGCTTGTGGCTATATCTATAGACATACCTATAGACTTGTGGCTATATCTATAGACATACCTATAGATATATAGATGCATGGCTACATATTAGAGGCGTGACTACATATTAGAGGAGTGACTACATATTAGAGGCGTGACTACATATTAGAGGCGTGGCTATAGAGAGACGTGGCTATAGAGAGGCGTGTCTATGTAGAGACGTGGCTATGTAGAGGCATGTCTATGTAGAGGCGTGTCTATGTAGAAGCGTAGCTATGTAGAGGCATGTCTATGTAGAGGCGTGTCTATGTAGAAGCGTAGCTATGTAGAGGCGTGTCTATGTAGAGGCGTGTCTATATAGATGCGTGGCCATATATAGAGGCGTGGCCATATATAGAGGCGTGGCCATATATAGAGGCGTGGCCATATATAGAGGCGTTGCTATATTTAGAGGCGTGGCTATATATAGAGGCGTGGCCATATAGATGCGTTGCTATATATAGATGCGTGGCTATATATAGAGGCGTGGCAATATATATAGGCGTGGCTATATAGAGAGGCGTGGCTATAGGTAGAGGCGTGGCTATATGTAGAGGCGTGGCTATATGTAGAGGCGTGGCTATATGTAGAGGCGTGGCTACCTACATCTTTCGCTCGAGTTAATGCACGATCTGGTAAACGCTACTGGACAATCGGCGTTAATTTTAAGTGGGAATCTGTACAAAACTATTTACTATTTTTATTTTACCAGGTAAGGGCCCCACTGAGCTACGTAGCTGTCTTTCAGAAGCGACCCTGGCTTATCACAACTTGATAGCCCAACGAAGTGGCTTGTCGTCGCGTGGAAATTCATCGCAGCAGACAAATGTTTAAAGATGCGGAGGCGTCAAAACAAAACCGGAGGGTCCGAAGAAAGCGTCGGGCGTGAGCGTCGGGATCGAACCCACGACCTCCTGTATACCAGGCGAGGTAGTCAACATCTCCTAGCCAGGCAACGTAGTTAACATCTCCTAGCCACCGTGATGATGATGGTGATGAGAGAGACACGCAGACTCCAAATATACAGCAGCAGGCATCGTCAGCGTCGGGATCGAAACCACGACCTCCTGTATACCAGGCGAGGTAGTCAACATCTCCTAGCCACCGTGATGATGATGATGATGAGAAAGACACGCAGACTCTAAATATACAGCAGCAGGCATCGTCAGCGTCGGGATCGAAACCACGACCTCCTGTACACCAGGCGAGGTAGTTAACTTCTCCTGTACACCAGGCGAGGTAGTCAACATCTCCTGTACACCAGGCGAGGTAGTCAACATCTCCTGTACACCAGGCGAGGTAGTCAACATCTCCTGTACACCAGGCGAGGTAGTCAACATCTCCTGTACACCAGGCGAGGTAGTCAACATCTCCTGTACACCAGGCGAGGTAGTCAACATCTCCTGTACACCAGGCGAGGTAGTCAACATCTCCTGTATACCAGGCGAGGTAGTCAACATCTCCTGTGCACCAGGCGAGGTAGTCAACATCTCCTGTATACCAGGCGAGGTAGTCAACATCTCCTGTATACCAGGCGAGGTAGTCAACATCTCCTGTACACCAGGCGAGGTATTCAACATCTCCTGTACACCAGGCGAGGTAGTCAACATCTCCTGTATACCAGGCGAGGTAGTCAACATTTCTTGTACACCAGGCGAGGTAGTCAACATCTCCTGTACACCAGGCGAGGTAGTCAACATCTCCTGTACACTAGGCGAGGTAGTCAACATCTCCTGTACACCAGGCGAGGTAGTCAACATCTCCTGTACACCAGGCGAGGTAGTCAACATCTCCTGTACACCAGGCGAGGTAGTCAACATCTCCTGTACACCAGGCGAGGTAGTCAACATCTCCTGCACACCAGGCGAGGTAGTCAACATCTCCTGTATACCAGGCGAGGTAGTCAACATCTCCTGTACACCAGGCGAGGTAGTCAACATCTCCTGTATACCAGGCGAGGTAGTCAACATCTCCTGTACACCAGGCGAGGTAGTCAACATCTCCTGTACACCAGGCGAGGTAGTCAACATCTCCTGTACACCTGGCGAGGTAGTCAACATCTCCTGTACACCAGGCGAGGTAGTCAACATCTCCTAGCCACCGCGACTCCCCTTGGATCTGAAGAGAGGTCGCAAGGTCACGTGACACGCACCCCGCTCTCGCTCTCTGCGGGCTGCAGGCTATCGGGGGTCCCCGTGGGGGTGTCCCTGGGGGTGCCCCTAGGGGTGCCCCAGGGGGTCTCCGTGGGGCTGCCGGAGCGAGGCGAGTTTGGGGCTCGCGTGCTCATTGGAGCCATCGTCAGGGAGCTGCTGGGCCTGGAAGCAGCGGGGATGGAGCAGCAGGTGGAGGAGCAGCCTGGAGCAAGGCTGCCCAGGTAGCGGGGGGGGAGGGGGCGTGGTTGTGGTTGTTGTTGTTGTCATGGTGGTGGTTGGTCGTGGTGAGTATTGTGGTGGTGGTGGTGGTTGTGATAATGGTGGTGGTAGTGGTGATGAGTATTGTGATGATTGTTGTGATGATGGTGGTGGTGGTAGTGGTGATGAGTATTGTGATGATTGTTGTGGTGGTGGTGATGATTATTGTGGTGGTGGTAGTGGTGATCAGTATTGTGATGATTGTTGTGATGATGGTGGTGGTGGTGGTGGTAGTGGTGATCAGTATTGTGATGATTGTTGTGATGATGGTGGTGGTGGTGGTGGTAGTTGTGATGAGTATTGTGACGATTGTTGTGATGATGGTGGTGGTGGTGGTAGTGGTGGTGAGTATTGTGGTGGTGGTGGTGGTGGTTGTGATAATGGTGGTGGTAGTGGTGATGAGTATTGTGATGATTGTTGTGATGATGGTGGTGGTGGTAGTGGTAATGGTGATGAGTATTGTGATGATTGTTGTCGTGGTGGTGATGATTATTGTGGTGGTGGTAGTGGTGATCAGCATTGTGATGATTGTTGTGATGATGGTGGTGGTGGTGGTAGTGGTGATGAGTATTGTGACGATTGTTGTGATGATGGTGGTGGTAGTGGTGATGAGTATTGTGGTGGTGGTTGTTGTTGTTGTGATGATGTTGGTTGGTCGTGGTGGAAGTAGTGATGAGTATTGTGATGATTGTTGTGATGATGGTGGTGGTGGTGGTAGTGGTGATAAGTATTGTGACGATTGTTGTGATGATGGTGGTTGTGGTGGTAGTGGTGATGAGTATTGTGATGATTGTTGTCGTGGTGGTGATGATTATTGTGGTGGTGGTGGTGGTAGTGGTGATCAGTATTGTGATGATTGTTGTGATGATGGTGGTGGTGGTGGTAGTGGTGATCAGTATTGTGATGATTGTTGTGATGATGATGGTGGTGGTGGTGGTGGTAGTTGTGATGAGTATTGTGACGATTGTTGTGATGATGGTGGTGGTGGTGGTGGTAGTGGTGGTGAGTATTGTGGTGGTGGTGGTGGTGGTTGTGATAATGGTGGTGGTAGTGGTGATGAGTATTGTGATGATTGTTGTGATGATGGTGGTGGTGGTAGTGGTAATGGTGATGAGTATTGTGATGATTGTTGTCGTGGTGGTGATGATTATTGTGGTGGTGGTAGTGGTGATCAGCATTGTGATGATTGTTGTGATGATGGTGGTGGTGGTGGTAGTGGTGATGAGTATTGTGACGATTGTTGTGATGATGGTGGTGGTAGTGGTGATGAGTATTGTGGTGGTGGTTGTTGTTGTTGTGATGATGTTGGTTGGTCGTGGTGGAAGTAGTGATGAGTATTGTGATGATTGTTGTGATGATGGTGGTGGTGGTGGTAGTGGTGATAAGTATTGTGACGATTGTTGTGATGATGGTGGTTGTGGTGGTAGTGGTGATGAGTATTGTGATGATGGTGGTGGTGGTAGTGGTGATGGTTGTGACGGTTATTGTGATGATAATGATTGTGTGGAAGATTTTTATGGTCGTGGTGATGATGATGAGTATGATGGTTGTGATGATGATTGTAGTGATGATGGTTTTGGTGGTCATGGTGTTGATGAAGTTGGTGATGATGGTGAAATGCTCATGGTTATGCTGAAATCGATGCTGCTTCTGCTGCTGCTGATGGTGAAACAGCGAAAAAGAGATACAGAGAGCGACAAAGAGATACAGAGAGAGACATGAGAGAGACAGAGAGAGACTGAGAGATAGACATGAGAGAGACAGAGAGAGACAGAGAGAAACTGAGAGAGAGACTGAGAGAGAGACAGAGAGCGACAAAGAGATACAGAGAGAGACATGAGAGAGACAGAGAGAAACTGAGAGAGAGACTGAGAGAGAGACAGAGGGAGACACAGAGAGACAGAGAGAGACACAGAGATAAAGAGAGCGATAAAGAGAGCGACAAAGAGATACAGAGAGCGACAGAGAGTGACAGAGAGAGACATGAGAGAGACATGAGAGAGACAGAGAGAGACAGAGAGAGACAGAGAGAGACAGAGAGAGACAGAGAGAGACAGAGAGAGAGACAGAAGGAGACACAGAGAGACAGAGAGAAAGACAGAGGGAGACACAGAGAGACAGAGAGCGACAGAGAACGACAGAGCGAGATAGAGAGAGACAGAGAGAGACACAGAGAGACAGAGAGAGACAGAGAGAGACAGGGAGAGACACAAAGAGACACAGAGAGACAGAGAGCGACAGAGAGAGACACAGAGAGACGCATAGATAGACAGATAGACACGGAGAGGCAGAGAGACACAGAGAGACAGAGAGAGAGACTGAGAGAGAGACAGAGGGAGACAGAGACACAGAGAGAGAGAAATACAGAGAGACACAGAGAGACAGAGAGCGACAGAGAGAGACACAGAGAGACAGAGGGAGACAGAGACACAGAGAGACAGAGAGAGACAGGGAGCGACAGAGAGAGACAGAGGGAGACAGAGACACAGAGAGACAGAGAGAGACAGGGAGCGACAGAGAGAGACAGAGGGAGACAGAGACACAGAGAGACAGAGAGAGACAGGGAGCGACAGAGAGAGACAGAGGGAGACAGAGACACAGAGAGACAGAGAGAGACAGGGAGCGACACAGAGAGACACAGAGAGACAGAGAGCGACAGAGAGAGACACAGAGAGACGCATAGATAGACAGATAGACACAGAGAGAGACAGAGAGTCAGATAGACACAGAGAGACAGAGAGAGACTGAGAGAGAGACAGAGGGAGACAGAGACACAGAGAGAGAGAAATACAGAGAGACAGAGAGAGAGACAGGGAGAGACACAGAGAGCGACAGAGAGAGACACAGAGAAAGACACAGAGAGACAGAGACTGAGAGAGAGACAGAGGGAGACAGAGACACAGAGAGACAGAGAAAATACAGAGAGACAGAGAGAGACAGGGAGAGACAGGGAGACACACAGAGAGACAGAGAGCGACAGAGAGAGACACAGAGAGACGCATAGATAGACAGAGAGACACAGAGAGAGACAGAGAGGCAGAGCGACACAGAGAGACAGAGAAGCAGAAAAAGACACAGAGAGACACATAGGTCTCTAGTGGTGTCTCTATGGGTCTCTATTGGTGTCTCTCTGAGTCTCTATGGGTCTCTATTGGTGTCTCTATGAGTCTCTATTGGTGTCTCTATGGGTCTCTATTGGTGTACCTATGGGTCTCTATTGGTGTCTCTGTGGGTCTCTATTGGTGTCTCTATGAGTCTCTATTGGTGTCTCTATGGGTCTATGGGTCTCTATGGGTCTATGAGTCTCTATATGTCTCTATGAGTCTCTATGTGTCTCTATGCGTCTCTATGGGTCTCTATGTTGTCTCTGTGGGTCTCTATGGGTTCACTGTGCGGTCTCTATGGGTCTCTATTGGTGTCTCTATGAGTCTCTATTGGTGTCTCTATGGGTCTCTATGGGTCTCTATTGGTGTCTCTATGAGTCTCTATGTCGTCTCTATGAGTCTCTATGTTGTCTCTATGAGTCTCTATGTTGTCTCTGTGTCTCTATGAGTCTTTATGTCGTCTCTGAGTCTTTATGTTGTCTCTATGAGTCTCTATGTTGTCTCTATGAGTCTCTATGTTGTCTCTATGAGTCTCTATGAGTATCTATGTGTCTCTATGAGTCTCTATGTTGTCTCTATGTGTCTCTATGAGTCGCTATGTTGTCTCTATGTGTCTCTATGAGTCTCTATGTTATCTCTATGAGTATCTATGTTGTCTCTATGTGTCTCTACGTGTCTCTATGGGTCTCTATGTTGTCTCTATGAGTCTCTATGTCGTCTCTGTGTGTCTCTATGAGTCTCTATGTTGTCTCTATGAGTCTCTATGTTGTCCCTGTGTCTCTATGAGTCTCTATGTTGTCTCAATGTGTCTCTATATTGTCTCTATGAGTCTCTGTGGGTTCACTGCGAGGTCAGTAGCGTGTGTGCCATAGTCACACTTGCAATGCTGTGGCTGAGTCTTTAATGTATCTCTGCGAGTCTCTATGGGTCTCTAGGGATCTCTATATACAGGGTGTTTGAAGCAGATGGACCCGTTTTGAAATCGCTAAATCTCTACAACCACGAACCGCCCATGAATGAAACTCTTGCCACTTGAAAGGGCGGGGCATACAGAGGGCAGGGCACACAGTGGGCGGGGCACACAGAGGGTGGGGCATAGAGAGGGCGGGGCATACAGAGGGCGGGGCATACAGAGGGCGGGGCATACAGAGGGCAGGGCACACAGAGGGCGGGGCACACAGAGGGTGGGGCACACAGAGGGCGGGGCATACAGAGGGCGGGGCATACAGAGGGTGGGGCACACATTGGGCGGGGCACACAGAGGGCGGGGCATACAGAGGGCAGGGCACACAGAGGGCGGGGCACACAGAGGGCGGGGCACACAGAGGGCGGGGCACACAGAGGGCGGGGCACACAGAGGGCGGGGCACACAGAGGGCGGGGCACACAGAGGGTGGGGCATAGAGAGGGCGGGGCACACAGAGGGCGGGGCATACATTGGGCGGGGCACAGAGTTTCAAATGATTACCGCTAGATTTCTCTCCCAGCGCACAAACAGCCCCTAGCCTCAGTCATTGGCAAGATGGTGACCCCCGCAAACACGAGGGGCGTTTTGCCTTCTGCAGTCCGGCAAGACTGAGTCCGTAACTGCGGCGCGGCATGCGTTTCACCGGCGGTTTTGGCATTGATCCGCCGATGTCAAAGAGCGTTCGCCGTTGGTGCCGACGATTTGATGAAACAGGCCGCTTATCTCCTTTGGATCTTTCGGTAAGGTCACGTAGAATGAGAATAAAATAATGAAATGAAACAATAAAATTCTCATGACGTTTCGGCCACAACACAAGTGGCCTTCTTCAGGCGAAAGGAGCAAACCTGCCGGGACGACAATATGAATAATTATTTTATTGTTGTTTTATTCTCATTCTACGTGGTGGACTTTACCGAAAGAACCAAAGAAGATGAATCCTTGCAGTCACGAAAGCTTTAAATCGAAATTCAGGCTGTTTATGTAAGGGGCAGAGCACAGGGCGACCAGGCACATCGGAGGAAGACGTGGGAAGAGAGGCGTTTGGGACGAATTCAACTCTCGTCTCGATGTTGTCCGTACAGCAGGTGGAGGGCGCGTAGAGCATTTATAAAATGGTTCGTAAAAACTTGATAACTCGTTAAACCGTTCGTAACTTTTTTCGTGTAATTGTAACATGTTGCCATCGTGAAATATACCGCTTTTAAATTGGGTCAATCTCTTTGAAACACTCTGTATGTCTTTGTATCGAGATGGGTCTCCATGGTTTTACTATAGGGTCGGTCCATAATTTGGTTTGTATGGCCACAATGACGCTGCTATAGTGATGATGATGCTGATGGTGATGATGATGCTGATGACAATTATTCTATTCGTTAGAACGGTTGGCTTCGTACAATGATGCTGATGGTGATGATGATTGCTGATAATGATGATGATTCTGCTACTGTAAATGCTGCCGATGATGCTGCTGATGCTGATGGTGATGTTTCTCTTTTTGTAAACGCTGCAGACGATGCTGATGATGATCCTGGTGATGATGCTGATGCTAACGATTCTGATTCTGTATATACTGCTGATGCTGCTGATGATGATGCTGATGATAATGATAACGACTCTTCTTTCTGTAAATACTGCTAATGATGCTGATGATGATGATAATAGTTCTGCTTCTGTCAATACTCCTGATGCTGATGATAACGATTATGCTTCTCTAAATACTGCTGATGACGACGCTGCCGATGACGACGCTGCCGATGATGACGACGCTGCCGATGATGACGACGCTGCCGATGATGACGACGCTGCCGATGATGACGACGCTGCCGATGATGATGACGCTGCCGATGACGACGACGCTGCCGATGACGACGACGCTGCCGATGACGATGACGCTGCCGATGACGACGACGCTGCCGATGACGATGACGACACTGCCGACGATGACGACACTGCCGACGATGACGACACTGCCGATGATGACGACGCTGCCGATGACGACGCCGATGACGCCGCTGATGATGACCCCTACCGAACCCCCACTCACACTGCCCCCCCCCCACCCTCCTTCCCCTCCGCCCCCCAGCACCCCCACGCTGGACAAGCGTGAGTGCAAGGCCTCCACGTGCGCCATCCAGCGGCTGGTGTCCATGATGAGCCGCAACCGCGTGAGCGGCGACTCCCCACGCACGGACGTGGGCTCGGCCACCTACGGGAGGAGGCGACGGCGTGCTGCGTGAACGGGGGGGGGGCGGGGTCACCCGGTAGGGGGCGGGGTCACCCGGTGGGGGGGCGGGGTCACCCGGTGGGGGGCGGGGTCACCCGGTGGGGGGGGGGGGGACACTCCGGTGGGGGGGGAGGGGGGACACCCTGGTTTGGTCACGGGGACACGGGGACACGGGGAGATACGGGGGCCACATGGCGGGGAGATGGGGGTAACACGCACGGGGGATACACACGGGCGCCACAGATGCGCGCACAACAGGAGCAGTGACACACGGATGCACGGTACTCGCCGACGCACGTGAGCGTATACGCGTGGACACGCGGACACGGAAAAGACGGGGGGGGGACAGACAGGGGGGGGGACAGACAGACTCGCGGACACGGAGGCACGGCACCGCACTCGGGGGTCAGACGCCTCCCGCATGCGCTGTGACCCCACGTGCTTGGTTGCGCAACCTCCGGGAACCGGGCCCCGTGTCCCCGGCCCCGTGTCCCCGGTCACGTGTCCCCGGTCACGTGTCCCCAGTCACGTGTCCCCGGTCACGTGTCCCCGGTCGCGTGTCCCCGGTCGCGTGTCCCCGGTCGCGTGTCCCCGGTCGCGTGTCCCCGGTCGCGTGTCCCCGGTCGCGTGTCCCCGGTCACGTGTCCCCGGTCACGTGTCCCCGGTCACGTGTCCCCGGCCCACATGTCCCCGGCCCACGTGTCCCCGGCCCACGTGTCTCTGTCTCAGTTAAAGGCTCCGGCGTTCCCAGCCTCTGTCTCCGTGTGACTCGGCACTACGCACAGAAGGACACCCATAGACACAGAGACATGGCCACAGACAGGCATCTACAGAGAGGCATATACATGCACCTTTGATCGCGACTCCTAGAGGGACAATTCTGAGCACAGCGCATGGGCATAGGAACACCTCTGACCGCTGTGCATGCATACAGGGGCATCCAATCGCAGGACGTCGGCAGTGCAGAGGGACAATCTGTGTCGGAAGCGCACGGTGCGTGCCACTGACGGTGGCTGCGCTGAGGGAGCGCAAGTGGAGAGAGAGACAGAGAGGGATGAGAGGGATGAGAGGGAGAGAAAGGAGAGGGGATAGGGGGGGGGGGGAGAGCGATGTAGGAGGAGTCGAAGCACTTTTATTAATAAACAATGGAACAATGAGAGTCGTGTCCGTTTCATCATTCCCTGCGTCTCACAAAGACAAAGACCCCAACCCCCCCCACCCCCCCCCCCCCAACACCAACACATGAACACAAAGGGGTTAATGCCCCTTCACCAGGTAATCGATGGTGGTGGACCGCCAGGCTCGCCACGGGACAGGACACTGGCTTGGGTCCTCGTCCACGTGTTGGTGACTGGGTTGACTGCTGTGCCAGGCGAGGTGCAGGAGGAGGAGGAGGTCACGGGATAGACCCTGCAGGTGCCGTGGGTTGACTGCTGTGCCAGGCTAGGTGCAGGAGGAGGAGGTCACAGGATAGACCCTGCAGGTGCCGTGGGTTGACTGCTGTGCCAGGCTAGGTGCAGGAGGAGGAGGAGGAGGTCACGGGACAGACCCTGCAGGTGCCGTGGGTTGACTGCTGTGCCAGGCTAGGTGCAGGAGGAGGAGTTCACGGGATAGACCCTGCAGGTGCCGTGGGTTGACTGCTGTGCCAGGCTAGGTGCAGGAGGAGGTCACGGGATAGACCCTGCAGGTGCCGTGGGTTGCCTGCTGTACCAGGCTAGGTGCAGGAGGAGGTCACGGGACAGACCCTGCACGTGCCGTGCGTTGACTGCTGTGCCAGGCTAGGTGCACGAGGAGGAGGTCACGGGACAGACTCAACAGGTACCGTGGGTTGACTGCTGTGCCAGGCTAGGTGCAGGAGGGGGTCACGGGACATACCCTGCAGGTGCCGTGGGTTGACTGCTGTGCCAGGCTAGGTGCAGGAGGAGGAGGAGGTCACGGGATAGACCCTGCAGGTGCCGTGGGTTGACTGCTGTGCCAGGCTAGGTGCAGGAGGAGGAGGTCACGGGACAGACCCTGCAGGTGCCGTGGGTTGACTGCTGTGCCAGGCTAGGTGCAGGAGGAGGAGGTCACGGGATAGACCCTGCAGGTGCCGTGGGATGACTGCTGTGCCAGGCTAGGTGCAGGAGGTCACGGGACAGACCCTGCAGGTGCCGTGGGTTGACTGCTGTGCCAGGCTAGGTGCAGGAGGAGGTCACGGGACAGACCCTGCAGGTGCCGTGGGTTGACTGCTGTGCCAGGCTAGGTGCAGGAGGAGGAGGAGGTCACGGGATAGACCCTGCAGGTGCCGTGGGTTGACTGCTGTGCCAGGCTAGGTGCAGGAGGAGGAGGTCACGGGATAGACCCTGCAGGTGCCGTGGGTTGACTGCTGTGCCAGGCTAGGTGCAGGAGGAGGAGGAGGAGGTCACGGGATAGACCCTGCAGGTGCCGTGGGTTGACTGCTGTGCCAGGCTAGGTGCAGGGTTGACTGACTGAGATCGACTGTCTCGATGCGCCACCACCTGTTCTGCCCACCGGCCGTGCCAACTCCAGCGCTTTATCCGCCCCGGCGCGCTGCCTCGCCGTTGTTGTGAGCAGTGGCTCTCCCTGTCTCTCCCGCTGTTACTGGACACGTGAGCGACCTAGCGACCCACGGGACGCTCGGCGCTGACCCCCGTGATCACATCCGTGACAGAGAGACAGAGAGAGACAGGCAGGCAGACAGACAAAAAAAGAGCTTCATAGCTCATCGGATTTCCCTCCCGCAGTCTAAATCGAGAAGTCGATTCAGGACAGAGAGCGGTGGACAGCCCCAAACATGACAAGAGGACAGATGGCTGTGTGGTGGTGGTGGTGGTGGTGGCGGGGGCGTAGGGGGGGGAGAGTGATCCGGACAAGTACAGCCGGTTGCTGAGCAATGGCAACAGGCGATCGAAATGGGGTCGGATTTTGAATTGAAGATTGGAGGGAGGGAGGGAGGGGCAGGGCTGGGGAGTATGAAAATGAGAGTTTAGGGGGAGAGGGGCAGGAGGAGATGAGAGAGCGGGGGGAGGGTGAGAGGGAGGGAGACAGGGAGACAGGGAGACAGGGAGGGAGACACAGTGGGGTGGACATGAGTGAGTTGGAGACAGAGTGGGGACAGGGACACAGTGGGGTGGACATGAGTGAGTTGGAGACAGAGTGGGGGGAGAGACACAGTGGGGTGGACATGAGTGAGTTGGAGACAGAGTTGGAGACAGAGTGGAGACAGTGGACACAGTGGGGTGGACATGAGTGAGTTGGAGACAGAGTGGGGACAGGGACACAGTGGGGTGGACATGAGTGAGTTGGAGACAGAGTGGGGACAGTGGACACAGTGGGGTGGACATGAGTGAGTTGGAGACAGAGTGGGGACACACGTGGAGACAGTGGACACAGTGGGTGGACATGAGTGAGTTGGAGACAGAATGGGGACAGGGACACAGTGGGGTGGACATGAGTGAGTTGGAGACAGAGTGGGGACACACGTGGAGAACGAGAGGGAGACACAGTGGGGTGGACATGAGTGAGTTGGAGACAGAGTGGGGACAGGGACATAGTGGGGTGGACATGAGTGAGTTGGAGACAGAGTGGGGACAGTGGACATAGTGGGGTGGACATGAGTGAGTTGGAGACAGAGTGGGGACAGGGACACGGTGGGGTGGACATGAGTGAGTTGGAGACAGAATGGGGACAGGGACACGGTGGGGTGGACATGAGTGAGTTGGAGACAGAGTGGGGACAGTGGACACAGTGGGGTGGACATGAGTGAGTTGGAGACAGAGTGGGGACACACGTGGAGACAGTGGACACAGTGGGTGGACATGAGTGAGTTGGAGACAGAATGGGGACAGGGACACAGTGGGGTGGACATGAGTGAGTTGGAGACAGAGTGGGGACACACGTGGAGACAGTGGACACGGTGGGGTGGACATGAGTGAGTTGGAGACAGAGTGGGGACACACGTGGAGACAGTGGACACAGTGGGTGGACATGAGTGAGTTGGAGACAGAATGGGGACAGGGACACAGTGGGGTGGACATGAGTGAGTTGGAGACAGAGTGGGGACACACGTGGAGACAGTGGACACGGTGGGGTGGACATGAGTGAGTTGGAGACAGAGTGGGGACAGAGTGGGGACAGGGACATAGTGGGGTGGACATGAGTGAGTTGGAGACAGAGTGGGGACAGAGTGGGGACAGGGACACGGTGGGGTGGACATGAGTGAGTTGGAGACAGAATGGAGACAGGGACACGGTGGGGTGGACATGAGTGAGTTGGAGGCAGAGTGGGGACAGGGACACAGCGGGGTGGACATGAGTGAGTTGGAGACAGAGTGGGGACAGGGACACGGTGGGGTGGACATGAGTGAGTTGGAGACAGAGTGGGGACAGGGACACAGTGGGGTGGACATGAGTGAGTTGGAGACAGAGTGGGGACAGAGACACAGGGAGACAGAGACACAAATACAAACAAACTGCTGAGCCTGTATCGCTACAAATACAATTTTACAAACTTTATTTAATTGTAAACACGTAGAAGTAGTTGTAGGGCTTTCGCGACGAGTATGATCCAGAATAGAGGGGTTTTTATATTGGTTGAATATCAAAATCTTGTGTTTATCCTGGAGAAATCCGATGAGCTGTGAAGCTCTTTTGCAACAGATGTCCAGTGATGGGGACACGGGGCCATAAAGTTACAGCAAGCAAACACGACACACAAACACTATACACTAACACAATACACAATACACTATACACAATACACAAACACTATACACCATACACAAACACTATACACAAACACTATACACAAACACTATACACAAACACGATACATAAACACTATACACAAACACTATACACAAACACTATACACAAACACTATACACAAACACTATACACAAACACGATACACAAACACTATACACCATACACTATACACAAACACGATACACAAACACTATACACAAACACTATACACAAACACTATACACAAACACTGTACACAAACACGATACACAAACACTATACACAAACACTATACACAAACACGATACACAAACACTATACACAAACACCATACACAAACACTATACACAAACACTATACACAAACACGATACACAAACACTATACACAAACACTATACACAAACACGATACACAAACACTATACACCATACACTATACACAAACACGATACACAAACACTATACACAAACACTATACACAAACACGATACACAAACACTATACAAAAACACGATACACAAACACTATACACAAACACTATACACAAACACGATACACAATACACTATACACAAACACTATACACAAACACTATACACAAACACTATGCACAAACACTATACACAAACACTATGCACAAACACTATACACAAACACTATGCACGAACACAATACACAATACACTATACACAAACACTATACACAAACACGATACACAAACACGATACACGATACACAAACACGATACACAAACACGATACACAAACACTATACACAAACACTACACACAAACACTATACACAAACACTATACACAAACACTATACACAAACACGATACACAAACACGATACACGATACACAAACACTATACACAAACACGATACACAAGCACGATACACGATACACAAACACTATACACAAACACTATACACAAACACTATACACAAATACGATACACGATACACAAACACGATACACAAACACGATACACAAACACGATACACAGGCACGATACACAAACACGATACACAAACACTATACACAAACACGATGCACGATACACTATACACAATACACAAACACGATACACAAACACGATACACAAACACGACACACAAACACGACACACAAACACGATACACAAACACGATACACAATACAAAATCACTATACACAATACACAAACACGATACACAAACACGATACACAAACACTATACACAAACACGATACACAAACACGATACACAAACACGATATGAGTGCAAAGCACAACAAAGGTTTCGTAGCGCACGGAAGCAGCGATGGGAGTTCGCGCTCCGAACCCCGACGACCTGAGTTCGATTCCCGGCCACACCTAACATCAGTGGCGAGTGATGATACCTTTCGTGGCTTATAGGGCCCACCCCAAGGGCAGTGGTTCTTAATCAACGGGACACGTGGCCGGGTACACGTGGGCCGGGTACACGGGACCGGGGACACGTCGGCCGGGTACACGGGACCGGGGACACGTGGGCAGGGGACACGTGGGCAGGGGACACGGTACCGTGGACACGTGGGCCGGGGACACGTGGGCCGGGGACACGTGGGCCGGGGACACGTGGGCAGGGGACACGTGGGCAGGGGACACGTGGGCAGGGGACACGTGGGCAGGGGACACGTGGGCCGGTCCTGGAGGTTGCGCAACCAAGCACGTGGGGTCACAGCGCATGCGGAGGCGTCTGACCCCCAAGTGCGGTGCCGTGTCTCCGTGTCCGCGAGTCTGTCTGTGTCCCCCGTCTTCCCGTGTCCCCGTGCGTCCACGTGCGTCCACGTGACGCCATGTATATCCCCATCCGAGTGCCCGTATTCAGATGTGTCTCCCCGTGCGTGTCCCCCGTGTCTGGCCACGTCTCGCACCCCCAGGGGGTGCGTTCACTCCCAGGTTATGAACCACTAGTGTAGTGTATAGTGTAGTGTATAGTGTAGTGGGCAGTCGTGTAGTGTAGTGTATAGTGTAGTGGATAGTAGCGTAGTATATAGCGTAGTTAACAGCCGTATAGTGTATTGTGTAGTGTATAGTGGAGTGTATAGTGTAGTATATAGTGTCGTGTATAGTATAGTGTATAGCAGTGTATGGCGTAGTGTGTAGTGTAGTGTATAGTGTAGTGTATAGTAGTGTAGTGTATAGTGTAGTGTATAGCGTAGTGTATAGCGTAGTGTATAGTGTAGTGTATAGTATAGTGTAGAGTGTAGTGTATAGTGTAGTGTATAGTGTATAGTGTAGTGTAATATATAGTGTAGTGTATAGTGTAGTGTATAGTGTAGTGTATAGTGTAGTGTATAGTAGTGTAGTGTATAGTTGTGTAGTGTATAGTAGTGTAGTGTATAGTGTAGTGTATAGTGTAGTGTATAGTGTAGTGTATAGTAGTGTAGTGTATAGTGTACTGTATAGTGTAGTGTATAGTGTAGTGTATAGTGTAGTGTATAGTGTAGTGTAGTGTATAGTGTAGTGTATAGTGTAGTGTATAGTGTAGTGTATAGTGTAGTGTATAGTGTAGTGTATAGTAGTGTAGTGTATAGTGTAGTCTATAGTGTAGTGTTTAGTGTAGTGTATAGTAGTGTAGTGTATAGTGTAGTGTATAGTGTAGTATATAGTATAGTGTATAGTGTAGTGTATAGTGTAGTGTATAGTGTAGTTTGATTAGGTGAAGAAGAGCGCTTGCGTCGCGATCAAAACGTCCTGGGGTTTTTTGCCTTCATTTCTTTAAAGTTGCTATTTTAATTTTAGTTTTCCATCTACGTGACTTTAACTGAAAGAACCAACAATATGAGTCTTCCTCTCTTTCACTCTCTCTCTCTCTCTCCGCGTCGTCCTCTGTGTCTCTGCGTCTCAGATAGAGGCAGAGAGAGAGAGAGAGCGAGAGCGAGCGCGCTACACAAGTCAAAACCATCGTCACAATCATCATCCATTGTTACGTGGGCAACAACAATACGTGGTGCACGCGTAGCACGGCGCGGATGGCGAAGGGGCTCCGAGTGATCGCGGCGGCTCGTGGAATGCCCACGCCTCGCGCGCGCGGGCAACATTCGAGGCACGCGCATCCAAACATCAAATATTCATGGCCAGCCCATCACTCGCCGCCTTGCAATTCTGCAGTCAATGCCTGGCCATGGAACGGTGGGGGGGGGCGGTGAACCAGGAGGGTGTTGGAGTGGGGGGCTGGGGAGCGGTGGGCGCACGGCCAACACCGCAGTGACGGTTATCTGAGCCGGTTCCTGGGCCTCCCATAGGTCGACTGGGCCTCAAATGAGTACCTGGTGCGGTGCGTAGTAAACATCGCCAGTTGGGGAGACAAAGGCGGCCGGGCGTGGCGCTGGCCACCGAGCCCCTCGTGTGCCACAGCGCCGGCCACCCATAGGTGCTCTGATAATCTGTGCATTGTGCTCGTCCTCTGGTCCAACACCGTTGTGAGACGAGGCTCTAAAGAAAGCCGTCTCTGGACAACGACATTATTTATTATCAGACGTCTCTGGTGTGGACCAATCAGTTTCAAGGACAATGACATTATTTATTATCAGACGTCTCTGGTGTGGACCAATCAGTTTCAAGGACAATGACATTATTTATTATCAGACATCTCTGGTGTGGACCAATCAGTTTCAAGGACAATGACATTATTTATTATCAGACATCTCTGGTGTGGACCAATCAGTTTCAAGGACAACGACATTATTTATTATCAGACGTCTCTGGTGTGGACCAATCAGTTTCAAGGACAACGACATTATTTATTATCAGACGTCTCTGGTGTGGACCAATCAGTTTCAAGGACAATGACATTATTTATTATCAGACGTCTCTGGTGTGGACCAATCAGTTTCAAGGACAACGACATTATTTATTATCAGACGTCTCTGGTGTGGACCAATCAGTTTCAAGGACAACGACATTATTTATTATCAGACGTCTCTGGTGTGGACCAATCAGTTTCAAGGACAACGACATTATTTATTATCAGACGTCTCTGGTGTGGACCAATCAGTTTCAAGGACAACGACATTATTTATTATCAGACGATGGGTTTTGTGTTTGTATTCTGACCACACGCATTGTGGTTAACGCAGTAACACGATTCCTCATAAAAAAAAGGTTTCAGTTTGGTGTTTCCGTGCCGCAACTGTTTTTTTGACAGAAAAAAACTGGGGGAAACCTTAATTCTCACTATAATTTGTTGTTGTTGTTGTTTGTTATTTTCCCGTAATACAGGCTTGTTGGGTTCGGTCGCGTGAATGTATCAACGCTGCGTCGTGAAACCCCCCACCCCCACCACCACCCGACGCAGCCAACTAGTAAAGGGTTGTGTCACGCAAACAGAACGTGTAATTACTGGCGAAACGTCGTACTCGGACTGTGAATTGTTGGCGGCTTTGCTCTCTAAACGCACAAGAACCGTAAGGCGCCATACTCGTGACCAATCGAATCGATTGCCGGTAGCCCGGGTCACCGCAAAAATTATTGGTGGGCCGGGCATATCTCCTTTGGCTCTTTCGGGTAAAGTCACGTAGAATGAGAATAAAATAATAAATTGATAAAAATAAAATAACACGATGAAATTCCCACGACGTTTCGGCCACAACACAAGCGGCCTTCGTCAGGTGAAGGGACGAGACTGTCTGGAGGACAGCGCTGGAGCGAACACGGCCAAGCTCAGACCGCGACCTTTAAGCTGTGTGAGAAGAAACAGAGCGCCTTGACAAAGGAATTAGCATAAAAATTAGCATTTAATTGGCGGACTTCGCATGATGAACGGTGTAGAGGGGTGAACATGTGCAGGCCGGCGAGGGGGGGAGGGGGAGTTTACATTTTGATGGTGTGAAAAGGGAATTTAAGCTGCTGCGAAAGTTTGGGATACCACTACTTGAAAAAATATACTGTACCATTGAAAACTAGTTTAATGTTTGGTTCGGATAATTTAGCATTGAAATAGCTGCGTGATTAGCTTGTGACTGGTCACAGAAATGGCTATGTTAAAGTCAAAGCCTACACATCCACAGAGGCACCTAGTACAAATCAAACAGGAGAATTTAGCATTTAAATAGCTGAGTGATTAGCTTGTGACTGGTCACAGAAATGGCTATGTTAAAGTCAAAGCCTACACATCCACAGAGGCACCTAGTACAAATCAAACAGGAGAATTTAGCATTGAAATAACTGAGTGATTGGCTTGTGACTGGTCACAGAAATGGCTATGTTAAAGTCAAAGCCTACACATCCACAGAGGCACCTAGTACAAATTAAACAGGAGAATTTAGCATTGAAATATCTGAGGGATTAGCTTGTGACTGGTCATAGAAATAGTTATGTTAAAGTCAACGCCTACACATCCACAGAGACACCTAGTACAAATCAAACAGGATAATTTAGCATTGAAATAACTGAGGGATTAGCTTGTGACTGGTCACAGAAATAGCTATGTTAAAGTCAAAGCCTATACATCCACAGATGCACCTAGTACAAATTAAACAGGAGAATTTAGCATTGAAATAGCTGAGTGATTAGCTTGCGACTGGTCACAGAAATAGCTATGTTAAAGTCAAAGCCTACACATCCACAGAGGCACCTAGTACAAATCAAACAGGAGAATTTAGCATTGAAATAACTGAGGGATTAGCTTGTGACTGGTCACAGAAACGGCTATGTTAAAGTCAAAGCCTACACATCCACAGAGGCACCTAGTACAAATCAAACAGGATAATTTAGCATTGAAATAACTGAGGGATTAGCTTGTGACTGGTCACAGAAATGGCTATGTTAAAGTCAAAGCCTACACATCCACAGAGGCACCTAGTACAAATCAAACAGGAGAATTTAGCATTGAAATAACTGAGTGATTAGCTTGTGACTGGTCACAGAAATAGCTATGTTAAAGTCAAAGCCTACACATCCACAGAGGCACCTAGTACAAATCAAACAGGAGAATTTAGCATTGAAATAGCTGCGTGATTAGCTTGTGACTGGTCACAGAAATGGCTATGTTAAAGTCAAAGCCTACACATCCACCGAGGCACCTAGTACAAATCAAACAGGAGAATTTAGCATTGAAATAACTGAGGGATTAGCTTGTGACTGGTCACAGAAATGGCTATGTTAAAGTCAAAGCCTACACATCCACAGAGGCACCTAGTACAAATCAAACAGGAGAATTTAGCATTGAAATATCTGAGTGATTAGCTTGTGACTGGTCACAGAAATGGCTATGTTAAAGTCAAAGCCTACACATCCACAGAGGCACCTAGTACAAATCAAACAGGAGAATTTAGCATTGAAATAACTGAGGGATTAGCTTGTGACTGGTCGCAGAAATGGCTATGCTAAAGTCAAAGCCTACACAGCCGGGCATAGTTTAAGGTTTTTTTTTTTCCTTCTGGGAGCATCGCCGGTTGTTACCACCACCACCCTGTCCTCCCGGAGGGCGACGCTGGGAGCGACGATGATGATGATGATGAGGACGACGACGACGACGATGACGATCCAGCCAGCACGACCGTGATCGCCGGCCGTACCGAGATAGCGCCGTTGCCTCCGAGTGGTCTCGCTCACAAAGACAAGGAGGAACTTGCCGGGGAAATGACCAGACCAGCATCCCGATGTGCTTTCACAACAAGCGATAAGCAGCTGTTGTCACGCACAAATACCCCAGCAGCCCGCCCCCCCCCCCCCCCCCCTTTTTCACGGGTGTTTTTGGCAGTGTGATTTTTTATTTCCATATTTGGCTCGGTGACATCTCCCGTCTTAGTGGGCCTTCTGGTTTCGGAGTTTACGGAGGTTTTGGCACCCCTGGGTCGCGATGGTGACCCGGGGTCACCACCGCCAAATCGATTCAATTGGCCACGTGACAAACCCCTTACTAATCGGCTGTGTCGGGTGGTGGGGGGTTTAACGACGCAACGTTGATACACTCACGTGGTCTAACCACCCCCCCCCCCCACCACCACCCCCCCCACCAAAAACAAAAAAACCCTGCATTTTGGAATGACATTGGTCGCGAAAGCCGCCTCCGTTTTTCTCCTTTCTTAATTTCGGATTTGAAGTTTTCGCGACTGCAGGTGATCCATACTCCTTGGTTCTTTCGGTAAAGTCATCACGCAGTGGGTAGAAATATAAACGAGATAAAATCGCGACGTTTCGGGCGCAAACACAAGCGTCCAGTCATCAGGTGGGACAAACCACAGCAGCCCTTTTGCCCACTTCAGCAATTATTATGTCCTTAATAAAATATTAAAGCTTTCGTGACTGCATAAAATTACCCATTGGTTTTTTCGGTAAAGTCACATACGTAGAAATACAATGAAATTATATTAAAACAAAAAATCAATCACGACGTTTCGATCACAATGCGAGCGATCTTCATCAGGTGTCAAGAACAAATCACGGAGGTGAATACAACAAAAAAGATGAGAGACGAGAATTCAACAAACCTGAAAAAAACATTACGTGAAGCCACATCCAGTCAGGCCAACAACACGGTTAGTAATTTTATGCAGTCACGAAAGCTTTAATACTTCTACGGGGAAGTTACCGTTGTAATTATGTCCTAAATGTGCACCCTAAGCCTGTTCCCACACACCCCCCCCCCCCCCCACCGCTTCTGTGTTATGTTCAAGATGTGTGAAATTTAACACTCTTCTGAAATTCGTGGTCCGCCAGGAAGTGTCTAACTGTGTTGTTGGCCTGACTGGTTGTGGCTTCACCTAATGTTCTTTCAGGTTTGTTGAATTCTCGTCTCTCATCTTTTTCGTTGTATTCACCTCCGTGATTTGTTCTTGACACATGATGAAGATCGCTCGCGTTGTGATCGAAACGTCGTGATTGTTGTTTTTTGTTTTAATATAATTTTATTGTATTTCTACGTACGTGACTTTACCGAAAAAACCAATGAGTAATATCATGTCCTTGTTTCGTACCGTCGTTATTTAAGTTGGTGTTGTGACAGGATTCCCCCCGAATTGCTTTGCCCGGCATATATAGGCGTGTCGCGGGTGCCTCCATCCCCCCACCCGATCCACACCCTCCACGGCGTGGGGGGTCATCATTGACGAGACCGGCACCGCACCGTGGACACAACAGGCATCCACCAGGGGCATCGACACCTCGCGCAAGAAATATTTTTAGTTTTGTTAGCAGCAGCAGCAGCAGCAGCTCTATTTCGAGGTTTTTACACGCTTTCATTTAACTCACTCTATCTGTTGTTGTTGTCGTTGTTGTTGTCGTTGTTGTTGTTGTATCCTCAAATCTTGTAACTCAATTGTAACCCACTTCCCAAAGTGGTATCGACTGCAAACTTGATATACTTAAGTCATACTGATGACAGTACTATATTCTATCATTAAAAATATTAATATTTTTAAAACATTATTTTGTTATTATTACAGGCTTTTTATTAACTCATTCTGTCTGTTGTTGCATCCTCAAATCTTGTAACCCAATTTTAACCCACTTCGCAATGTGGTATCGACTGCAAACTTGATATACCTATGTCATACTGATGACGATACGATATTCTATAATAAAAAATTTAACATTCTTTTTTATAAGTTATGTTTCGGCTTGGCTCAAATTGTCCACGGTCAACTCACGTCGTGGCAAGCTTCGGGGTCACTTCCTGGAGTGGTGGAGTTCTTCCATTACTAGTACGGTACATTTAATAAAAGCGTGTTTAAAAAAAAACAGTATTTTTTAATATAACTTATTTTGTTGCGTTAGAGCGCTTTAAATACAAACGTTGTTTTAGATTTGAAGCTTTCGTGACTGCAAGGATCCATACTCTTTGGTTCTGTTCGGTAAAGTCGAGTAGGTAAAAAATAAAACAACAAAAATCACGACGTTTTGGTCACAACACAAGCGGCCTTCATCAGGTGAAGGGACCAGACTGATGAAGGCCGCTTGTGTTGTGGCCGAAACGTCGTGATTTTTGTTGTTTTATTTTTTACCTACGTGACTTTACCGAATAGAACCAAAGAGTACAAACGTGTCGTTAAAGCCACCACCACGTCCCGACACAGCCAATTAGTGAGGGGTTCGTAGCCTAAACAACACGTGGCCAATTCGTCACCAGGACAGCGCCACACCGGGTGTTGTGTGGTGTTGGAGAGTAAACCCACAGCAACATTTACAATTATAGTATATTGTACAGTGTAGTGTATAGTGTAGTGTATAGTGTAGTGTAGAGTAGAACCCCTCTTATCGACCACCCCTGTTAACGACTAACCACTTAACGAGCGGCCTCCACAGAGCCCAATGTGTAATGTATAGTGTAGTGTACAGAGTAGTGTAGTGTATAGTAGTGTAGTGTATAGTGTAGTGTATAGTAGTGTAGTGTATAGTAGTGTAGTGTATAGTGTAGTGTAGTGTATAGTGTAGTGTATAGTAGTGTAGTGTATAGTAGTGTATAGTGTAGTGCCTCCATAGAGCCCAATGTGTTCGCTTACCGACCATTCCCCTGTTAACGACGGGCTGTAGTAAGCACGGTAAATATAAATCAACGCATCGACTAACCATGTTTCTTTTAATATTATGTGCTCATATTGTTGTTAGCATCTTTATGTATTCACTGCAATCGTTTCAATATTTGGGTGGTTACCTCGCAAAGATCGGTGGGTTGGGTGGCCACGGTGGCTAGGAGATGTTAACTACCTCGCCTGGTATGCAGGAGGTCGTGGGTTTGATTCGGACCCTGACCCCTGACCCCACGGTGGCTAGGAGATGTTAACTACCTCGCCCGGTCTGCAGGAGATCGTGGGTTTGATTCTGACCCTGACCCCTGACCCCACGGTGGCTAGGAGATGTTAACTACCTCGCCCGGTATGCAGGAGGTCGTGGGTTTGATTCTGACCCTGACCCCACGGTGGCTAGGAGATGTTAACTACCTCGCCCGGTATGCAGGAGGTCGTGGGTTTGATTCTGACCCTGACGCCACGGTGGCTAGGAGATGTTAACTACCTCGCCAGGTATGCAGGAGGCCGTGGGTTTGATTCTGACCCTGACCCCTGACCCCACGGTGGCCAGGAGATGTTAACTACCTCGCCTGATATGCAGGAGGTCGTGGGTTTGATTCTGACCCTGACCCCTGACCCCACGGTGGCTAGGAGATGTTAACTACCTCGCCCGGTATGCAGGAAGTCCTGGATTTGTACTCGACCCTGACGCCTGCTGTATATTTGGAAAAATAAGAAGAGGTTTTAATCCTTGCTGGCAATAAAACAGTGGGTGTTAAGATGTGCAAACACCACATATATATCTTTTGCAAGGCCTCAAATACTGCAATAAGCACACAAACTTGTGGAAAAACATGCAGCAGGGTACCATCGGTATGTATATTTGGAGTTTGCACGTCTCTCTCTCTCTCTCTCCTCCCGTGTCCACGTGGATTTTGCCTAGCGGGTCCTCCGCCGTGTTTGTCCACTCCACGTTTCGAGACGACGTCCTACGCGTTCAGAGTATTTGGGTTGCCGCTGTAAACGCCCACATGATGATGATGATGAGCTTCTTCGCCTAACTATCATTCGCGATTGAAAAAGGTCGCTTCTGAAAAAGCGCAACGCAGCTCAGCGTACAAATAGAGCGGTTGGCTACGTACGGTGTGATATCAATTCAGCGTACATGCATGCATACGAATAGAGAGAGAGAGAGAGACAGATAGCGAGCGAAGGGCTGCCACTTTAAACACGTTGGCTTTCGCAAGCAATATCATCCCAAGTAGAGGTTGTTGGGTTAGGTCACACAAATATAAATGGTGTGTCGTTAAACCCGCCACCACCCGACACAGCCAATAAGTAAGGGGTCTGTTGCGTAAATAAAACGTGGAAAAACGTCACGGCTACTCGAATAGTAAATGTTGTAGTGGGTTTACTCTCCAACACACAACTGGTTAGTGCTGTACTAGTATACTACACTATACACTACACTATACACTACACTACACACTACACTATACACTACAATATAACTACACTATACACTACACTATACACTACACTATACACTGCACTATACACTACTATACACTACATTATACACTACAGTATACACTACACTATACACTACACTGTAATTGTAAATGTTGTAGTGGGTTTACTCTCCAACACACAACTGGTTTGTGCTGTACTAGTATACTACACTATACACTACACTATACACTAGACTATACACAGCACTACACACTACACTATACACTACACTATACACTACACACTACGCTATACACTACACTATACACTACACTACACTATACACTACACTATACACTACTATATACTACACTATACACTACACTATACACTACTATACACTACACTATACACTACACTATACACTATACACTACTATACACTAGACTATACACAGCACTACACACTACACTATACACTACACTATACACTACACACTACGCTATACACTACACTATACACTACACTATACACTACACTATACACTACTATACACTACACTATACACTACTATATACTACACTATACACTACACTATACACTACTATACACTACACTATACACTACATTATACACTACACTATACACTACACTATACACTACACTACGCACTACACTACACTATACACTACACTATACACCACACTATGCACTACACTACACTATACACTACAAGTTGTGCTCTATGGTGGCCCCGTCGTTAGTCGTCCACAGGGATGCTCGCCCAGAGGGGTTCCACCCGCTGCGTGGACTACACCTTGAACTTCGTTCGCACCGTACGTAGCCACCCGTGCTGGTCACAGTGTCAGAGAGAGAGAGAGAGAACGACGTCCGGATGAACTGAACCTCACCACAATGAACGTTGTTGCATCGTGGAGTGCGTGGGGAGCGGTGGTGCAGCGGTTAGCGCTGCGAACCTGGCGACCCGAGTTCGATTCCCTGCTCACGGTCAACACCACCACCACCACCACCACGTGACAATTGCTTGAACCGGTCCTGGTCCTCTCCTAGGTCGACTCAGCCTCAAATAAGCACCTGGTGCTGTGTGTGTGTAAAAAAAAAAAATTCATCGCCACTGGGGAGACAAAGGCGGCCGGGCGTGGTGCTGGCCACCTCACCCTGTCGTGTACCACCGTGCCGGCCTTCATAGGTGCTGCTACTCGCTAACAGCACTTGCCCCAACAGTATGCTAAGGCTACACGGGGCATCTTTGTTTTGTGGTGGTGGTGGTGGTGTAATGTCATTCAACGTTGAGTAATGAAAGCATTTCGCTTAAGCATTTTGCTCAGCTGAGCGTTGACGCATACCCTGCTCATCTCAGTGTGTGCGTCTCTCTCTCTCTTTAGAGCTCTGAACCGGTGGTGGAAATTCCACATTCCTATGGCGGGCGGTAGGAGTCTATCCCTGCAAGAGTGCTACTAGCTTTATCGACCCCCACCCCCAGAGAAAGGGATGATGATGATGATGGGCTGTGTCAACCACCACCTTAAGCAGGATGTGAATCCCGCGCCCTTCGGATTTGCGAGCCACCTGGCCGGACAGAATGTAGCATTGGCTGACGTTCCGGGCAATGGCGCTTCTTTGGAGCAGAGAGCGAGAGAGAGAGAGAGAGGACTCTGAAATATTTTGTGAAATCTTTCATTTTAAAAGGGGGGGGGGGTGGTTTACATAAAGCAAAGCATTGAAAGAAAAAAATAAAACTCACTGATGAACGGAGCAAAGTGCCGACTTACACCGAGCATCTTCTTTACTTCCTCTGATCGTAAAAACAAAAAGCGCAGACTGACGTTATCATCGAATGAATGGGAGGAGCGGTGGCGCTGCGGTTAACGCAGTGCGATACAAACCCCCTGCGACGCGGATTCCCGCTCAAGGCAAACACCCAGTGGCGATCATTGATCTGACGCGGCCTTGAATGAGCAGCCGGTTGCACTGGGGAGACAAAGGCGGCCGGGCGTGGTGCCGGACACCCACCCACTTCGTGCGCGGTGTCGGCCTTCATAGGCGCTGCTCGCTAACAGCACTTGTCCCTCACAGTCTGTTGTAGGCTACACGGGGGATCTTTGTCTTTGCTGTATAGGCGCTACTACGCTTACAGCACTTGCCCCGGCAGTCTGTTGCAGGCTACACGGGGGATCTTTGTCTTTGCTGTATAGCTGCTGCTCGCTAACAGCACTTGCCCCGATAGTCTGTTGCAGGCTACACGGGGATCTTTGTCTTTGTGTGCAAACATGAGCACTGGGGAGACAAAGGCGGACCGGGGCTGATGTTAACCACAGCCAAACCCTCGTGTGTGCAGCTCCGGCGCCGACTTGCCCCAAGCCCCAGCTCCCTTCAAGAGCTTCCTCTCTCTATACGGGGGTCGGGGAGAGAGGGGGGGGGGGAGAGGGGGGGATAGAAAGGGGGGAGAGGGGGGGATAGAGGGGGGGAGAGGGGGGAGAGGGGGGGAGGGGGGATAGAGGGGGGGGAGAGAGGGGGGGAGAGAGGGGGGGGAGGGGGTAGAGAGGGGCAGGGGATAGAGAGAGGGGGGGTAGAGAGGGGATAGAGAGAGGGGGGGAGGGGGTAGAGAGGGGATAGAGAGAGGGGAGAGGGAGTAGAGAGGGGGTGGAGAGGGGGGGATAGATAGAGAGAGGGGGGGTAGAGAGGGGATAGAGAGAGGGGGGGGTAGAGAGGGGATAGAGAGAGGGGGCGTAGAGACGGGGTAGAGAGGGGGGTAGAGAGGGGGATAGAGAGAGGGGGGTAGAGAGGGGGATAGAGAGAGGGGGGGTAGAGAGGGGATAGAGAGAGGTGGTAGAGAGGGGATAGAGAGAGGAGGGAGGGGGTAGAGAGGGGGGGAGAGGGGGGGATAGATAGAGAGAGGGGGGGTAGAGAGGGGATAGATAGAGGGGGGTAGAGAGGGGGATAGAGAGAGGGGGGGTAGAGAGGGGATAGAGAGAGGGGGTAGAGAGGGGATAGAAAGGGGGGGGGGTAGAGAGGGGATAGAGAGAGGGGGCGTAGAGACGGGGTAGAGTGGGGGGGGGGGTAGAGAGGGGGATAGAGAGAGGGGGGGTAGAGAGGGGGATAGAGAGAGGGGGGGTAGAGAGGGGATAGAGAGAGGGGGGAGGGGGTAGAGAGGGGATAGAGAGAGGAGGGACGGGGTAGAGAGGGGGGGGAGAGGGGGGATAGATAGAGAAGAGGGGGGGTAGAGAGGGGATAGAGAGAGGGGGGTAGAGAGGGGAAAGAGAGAGGGGGGTAGGAGGGGATAGAGAGAGGGGGGTAGAGAGGGGATAGAGAGAGGGGGGTAGAGAGGGGATAGAGAAAGGGGGCGTAGAGACGGGGTAGAGAGGGGGGGATGAGGGATAGAGAGAGGGGGGGGTAGAGGGGGATAGGAGAGAGGGGGGAAGGGGGTAGAGAGGGGGAGAGAGGAGGGAGGGGGTTGAGAGGGGGGGAGAGGGGGGGATAGATAGGCAGAGAGGGGGGGTAGAGGGGTGGGGGGGGTAGAGGGGGTAAGAGAGGGGTAGAGAGGGGTAGAGAGTAGAGAGGGGGGTGGGACGGGTGGAGGGATTCCTTTGCCCGCGGCGAACGAAGTTGACGAATCGCTGTAACATTTCCAGACCCGGGAGGAACTCGCCCGGGCTACCTGTGCCCGTGCGTGCCGGGCAGCTGCAAAGGGTCGCCTCATTACCGCCAGCGAGCGATGAAGTCCCGTTGCGAAATGTTCCCAACAACAACAACAACAGCAACAACTCAAAAACAACAACAACAGCAGCAACAAGGCAAGTCGAATAGTTTCAGGGAACGAACGCTAGCGGAGACGAGAGTGTGCGCCCGCTCCAATTACGGAGGCTGGCTGGGGCTGTAGCGAGGAGGCCCTCTCTCTCTCCCTCTCTCCCTCTCTCTCGCTCTCGTCTTTTTTTATTAACGATCAGACAGGAAACGAGAAGATGCTCGGTGTAGTCGGCACTTTGCTCCGTTCGTCATTTCGGTTTTTTTTCCCAATGCTTTGCTCTACGTAAAGCACCCCCTCCATCCCTCCCCCCCCCCCCCCTTTTTTAAATGAAAGATTTGACGAAATATTTGCCTGCTCTGCTCTCCTTACCCGTTCACCCTCTCTCTCTCTCTCTACCCCCCTCTCTAGCCTCCCCTCTC